>NC_088854.1:4211906-4396906 GCF_963853765.1 Magallana gigas | reverse complement strand
CTCATTGGTGTTTTCCCTTAAAGTGTCTACTGTCGTACCTTTGCTTGTAACATCTGCTAGATTATCATTTGAAGCTACATATTTTGACAGTTCACTACGTGGTTAGGTATTCTCCTATTAAAATAGATATACAAAAGAAATTGAGTCATATGAAATGCAAAAATACTAAATACATATTTTTAATAGTTTGATTATTTCTAAATTGCTTTAAATAAACGAAAAACCCGTAACTGTTTTAATTTCATATAAAAATATAAATAATAAATAACAGCAAGATAACTTTTGAATTTAAAAAGAGAAATAAATAAAATTTGCACTTTCATACATCAATTCTACCATTAAAATTATAGATCTAAAAGTTAGAATGTGTCTTTACTTTGCTGAAAAATATTGGGCGAGTTCGATCATTAACAAGAGTTCAACCATGGTAGTAATGGAAATTTATGGTGTGCATGTCTGTGTTCGAACGCACATTGGTCGATGTCTGGTTAAAAAAATGAGAAAGATGTTAATTGCTACTCATAATTTTACTGTTCATAAAAAAAGAAGGAAAATAACTTGTAAACACATTGAATCATGTGTGTGCGCTAAAATTTAACACATTGCATGTTGTACTGATTAAAATAAGCAAAACTTCAAAGCAAAGTTTCGCTTTCCGCCGCCGAACTACCTGACAAGAGACAGACCGGAGTTTCTCCGTCGGTTGAACCACGGTTCCATTTTAGTCGGACTAAAGTGAGTTCGATCTCATTTTAATCGAACTACGGCAACCGTAGTAAGTGATCGAACTCGCTCATTACCATTTGTTCATACGAAAAATATTAGAAATGATATGCTTTACTTTAATTTAAATAAAGTTATCATTACATCATGTTCTAAGAAACAACTCTCATTGCCTTATTAATAAATGGCAAACGGTGTAAAACTAGATAATATAATAATTGAAATTTGTCAGTAAGAATTAATTTTTGCAATTACATTTTTTGTAAAAAAGAATGTCCTTCCAGCATATGTTTCAATCATTTTGTAGATTTTCGTTCTCTGCAATATTTTTTAATTGACAGCCCATTGTAAAATATTTTGGCAGAGGTTTAATCCCTTATTGAGTTTGCTTCCTGTTTAATTCTTATGTTTACGTTCCACACTGCGCATTTTTTCACAACCATATAGTGTGGCTGTTGCCAAGGTCCATTACGTCATGTTATTCATTTTGGTCTAAGCTATGCATACAATTTAAACAGAAAGAATTTGCACAAATACAAACCGAAAGTAGTGTTTTAAAAAAGAGGAGAATAAAAGTTTGATTTACCATTACCAGAAGATATCGGTGCGATCTACAATATAGGTAGAGTATACTGAATCTTTCTCATTTCTTCTCGTTATTTTTGCTTAGTTAGGTGTTGATTAATTCATAGATATATTTGTTATAATGATATTTTTTGCACCATGTCACCGATTTGAAAATTTAAAAAAAATATCAGCCATATTTGTATCATAACAACGTTGTCTTGTATTTCTCAAGCGGCACAATATAGTAAATGGCTTTCATCCGGTAAATTCTCTAGTAACTAAATACATTGTATAAACAGCAATAAACAGCGAATAAAGAGAATAATATTTGTATCATTTCTTTTGTTAGAGCAGGTAAAAGGAACGTAAAAAGTTTATTTCTATGAAATTGGTATTTGTATTAGTAAATTGGTATATATTTATTAAAACATGAATCAAAATATTCGAAATTTGAATGTTGCTAGTTCTAAATACCTGAACACTTAACCATTTTCTATTATTCAAGCTTATCTTTATAAAGATAAAAGCAATATATTACGGCATACACTTTATCATCCGTTGTGTATACAAGTGCATATTTCAGAAATTGTTATTTTCTACCGAGAGTTAACATAAACAATACAATATTTGTATGTGCTAACAGCTTCCTTAAGGTTCTGAATAATGGTAGCGATGTATCAAAATATTTTAAATGCGAATAAACGCCATAAGATTAAAAATGTTTAGACTAAAAGAAAAATTAACATATATCATTACGACTGTATGATAGTTAATTATCATAAGCTAGTTTCTAATAACTAAGATGTGTTCCATATGAATTAAAAAATTAATGTAACATTTTAGTTTAATTAACCTTTAATTGTTAACTACTAACCTTTAGTTTTTTTATCATTTGAAAAATATGAAGACAATTCAAAAATCTGTTTAAAACCTTTAAGTCAAATTTTGTTTACTTTTTTTTACAGCTAAATTTAATTGTGATAAATATAAATAAACACAATTATAACAGTTTCAATGGTAATATGTTAGTTTAAAATTAATTATAATACTCTATTATTAGCGTTGTCTGATTTCAAATTATATTTCTTTACCTTAATAAGTTGTAAAGATGCGGGGTTGTGAGAAACAGTAAAATATCCCAAAAAAATCTCACAATGCTGTCTTCTATAAGTTTAAAGAGGCATGCTCACGATTTTGGTCAATTCTATTTTTCTGTTTTCATTCTTTACAATGCTTTAGGAAAGCATTTCTAATGATCAAATAGAATTTGAGAGTCATTCGTAAAGTTATAAGCAAGACACAGGGCTCAGAATTCTTTGTCATGTAAACAAGGCTCGTGCCCTGTTTTTGTTTACATAGGTTCAATATACCAGTAGAAAATCTTTTTCAAGCTGATTTGTCTATCTTCTTTTTAATTTTACGCATAAATAAACAGTTTCTTACGTTTAACACATTCATTTTAGGTCTAAAATTTGAATTTTCACTTCATCATTCAAAATGTAAACAAAAGCTTTGTTAACATAGCAAAGAACTGCAAGCTCTGTAACTTGCTTATCACTCAACAATTGACACTCAAAATTTAGTTGCCTTTTGAAAATGCCTTTCTAAAATTGTAAACATTAAAATCGGGAAAATAACTTTTGACCAAAATCATGACCATAGCCCTTTAAAAGTTTAAATTTATTCTACTATGAGCAGGAGGCTTTAATAATCACCAACGCACCCAAAAACATTAAAACGACATAGGGTTTGATGGCGTACGAGTGTCAATAAAAAAAATACAAAGACTTTTGCCATAGCTGTTTAACTTAGTGTCATATTATTACAAAACCTGGTAGACATAATAAGCAAATATTTTCAAATGATTTGAAATCAAAAAAAGTTAATATTCTTTTTTATATTTAAGAATTATTTAGAATCTTTAGTTTGCAAAAATGAGGTCACGGCGCGGTCAAAATTTGTGTTATGTAAACAACAAACCAAAGGAAGTCGAAAATAATATCTCTATAAATTAGGCTTAAACCCAAATTAAATTGAAGCCCCAATGTAAGTATTGCAAATGATATTTTATGCATAACGTAATGACGGGATACACTGTATTGCTGAACAGAAATCAGTTACTTAAGATAAATTGTCTATTTTAGGATTGTTTAAACAATATTTTATTTCAAAATGAAATAGGCATACATGGCATATTTTTGTCCTCTCTTTGGAATTGACTAAAACGTTGACATCGCCGGACGTCATGGTGCATTGAGAAGTACAAACAGTATAGATATAACTAAAATAAACGATACAAACTAGGATAACGCTCAATGGTGCAAATAATAATTCAAAAATTGTGTGTACATTTGTGTTTAACTGTAATGCATTTTGTGGCTCTGGTGGTAATTGTACTTTGGACACCAAACAGCCCGAAACAGAATAGTATATCTGTACATAATTGATCAAACGAATAAGTAACGTTATCTGACGTTCAGAATTTTCTTACTGTAAACTAAGAAACACATGATAAAAATGAAAACATTAAAAAACTAATTTACTATTGTCGAACAAATGTGAGCAAAGAAGATATTATTTGGTAAAGTTAAATTTCAAATTGTAGGGCGAAAGACACAAGAAACTAAGTGTGATATAGATATCGACCGTGCGTCATCTTGACGTCATGCTTTACCGTGCTCCTTGATGACAAAATATGTTGTTTTGAAAATCGAGTAACACAATACCGCCCATTTATGTGATTGAAATTTTACATATCAATAAAATAAGTGTCAGTGGATAAGTTAATCGGTTAGTTACGACGTCTGTGAAAAAAAAAAATGATACACAACCAAAGAACCAATTTGTCTTCGTATATTTTCATTGACCCCAGGATAAGTAGCATCTTTTAAAAAAAAAAATATTTATTTTCTTTTTTATCGTGCTTGTTAGTTTTATTTCTTTTTTTTTCATACCGATTGCAAATTATGGCATATAAATAAGTTAAATGCAACTTAAAAAATGATATTTTTATTTTAGCATCTTGTCGTAACCAACAAAGCACGAATGAACGCAACACTGAGCCCGCATATGTTGAAAGAAAGGTAATACATGTACATTCTATTCATTATTAGAACATTTCAGTACCTCTATAAAATACTTGCTAATAAGTTATGTACTGAATGTTGTATTGTATAATCCTGTGCGAGATTTTTTTTTATTATAGGACGATTTGATGTTAGATAATGATAACAAAGAGAAAGAGGTAACACAAATTTTAAACTTAAAATTTAACCCGATTTTGACAAATTCCTATTAAATATCAATGCACGCTAATTGTAAGTTTAAATTCTTGTTATACATGTGTTTATTGTTTCTGAGTATTTTTGTTCTAGAAGGGTATATTAACCAACAAGGCATCAAGGAATACATCACTGGACATGGAAAATAACGTTAAAAAAAGAAAAGTAAAACATTTCTTTTGAATTATCGTGTATCTTTAAGTATTACTACTTAATTACCAAAAAATCTACTTAAAATGAAATTCCTTATTTTGCCCCAAAGTGAATTTTTGTAGATTCAATGTATTTATTTGTCTTTCCAATTTTACGTTCATCTTTTTAATATGTGCTCACATGCAAAATCAATTTGTTTGGAGGCGGCTTTAGGGAAATCTTTATTATACCGGAAACTATTTCATGAAAGAAATTACATCCTTATTAGCTCACCTGAGCCAAATGCTAACCTCAGAGCTTTTTGATCAACATTTGTCCTATTACCGTTTTTCATCGTCATTGTAATTGTGTCCCCTTTTTCCACATTCTTATCTTCTTTAAGAACCAATGCGTCATAGTAACAAAACTAATAGTAATAAAGCATTCTTAGGGAAAAGGGCTTCAAAGTTTGTCCAAATAAATGGTCATGTCTCCTTTAAAGGTGAAATGAAAGTGAAGGTGATAAGATTAAAAAACGTTTGAGATGTTTGAAGTTTTCTTCCCCAGATCTACTAGGTCATTTTCATTTTCTTGAATAATCATCTTTGATGCAAATAAAATTAGAAAGTTAATGACTAAATTTGACCTTGAGAAAGGAACCCTTTCGAATAATATAAAGACTGCATTACAACCATCTCTAATTTAGACAGTATTGTAAAAATGCAAACAAAAGCTATTCAAGGTAGCAACAGCAAGACAAGATGTAAAAAAGAAATGGTACTTGTCCCTTTCCGGTAAATTTAGGGAACTAGAGTCCTTCCGTCTGTCAGTCATTATGTCCAAACTTGGTTTCCCAGCCTTTTTAGCTCACCTGAGCCAAAATCTTTGAGGTTTATTGATCACCTGTGGTCCAAAAACTGTTTGTCCGTCTGTGCATCCTTCTATCCGTACGTCCGTCAATTTCAACTTGTTCTCAAAAACCACTTGGCTAATTTCAACCAAACCAAGCTAAAAGAAATCTGACAAGGATTAAACAAAAGAGGCAAAGCTCTCTTTCAAGGGGAGGTAATTGGAAATTGTTAATTTTTTTTTCAAATCTTCTCAAAAATTTTTATCTAAAAAGCTTAACGACGCCATTGACTTATAATGAAAAGAAATCCACCGATGTTAACGAAAATCCATCTACTTTGTTTTATAGCCCTTTGATTATAAAGTAAATTTTCACATTAAAAAAGTAAGTATGTGACCTACTTTTTGAGTAAATGTCCATTGAATATTTTTATGAAAAATACGAAATATTCGTTAAAATACTACGGTATGTCTTAATTGTGATAATATTACAAATGGTTAAACTAAAATTAAAAAATTAAAAACAGTTTATGGGTTGCAGCGACACTAAATTAATATATAGCAATTAGTGTTAACATAAACCTGAATGTTGACAATGCTAAAACATGTATAGTTTTGAACTATTTATACTGTCCTTATTCAATATTCAATATTTTGCTTTGTGTGCCATACGATAATCTTAATAAATGAGATAAACCAACAGAAAATATGCAACATTATTGACTATCAAATGAAAGTTCAACTTTAAATAATAAAAGACAGTAAAACTCGTTTAGTACGAATACGGATATAGCAAAATATCGGATATAGCGAAGTTTTTTAGAGTCCCCGGCAAAATTCTTAAATAATCTTTGCAAAATTTTACGGTTACAACGAATTCGGATATAACGGATATAAGGAACTCATTTTGAGTCCCGTAAGAGGTGAATAATAACGAAATTTAACACTTCTATAGCGAATTTCTTTACAGTAAAAAAAATATCAACTACCATTTAACACAATAGTTTGGATAAATTTATTTTCACATGATTTGTTTTTGATTTACAATTCAGTCATTAAAAGTATCAAAGTATGTATTTTTGATTCTAAGCCTCATTTAGCAAAAAGTGCAGTCTGGTGAATAAAATGTTGTATATAATGAATTCGCTATAGCTATTATTACGAGTTCGTTATACGGATATAACGAATTAAGGATATAACGAAGTAAATCCACTGTTCCCTATGACTTCGCTATAACCAATTTTTACTCTACTGCCAAAAATATTTTTTTAAAAATGCTGAGAAAAAACAATATAGTCCAAATTTCCTGTTTTGCTATTAGTCCATTTTTTTTTCGTTAGTTTCAAATAATTTTTTTTAAATATTCAATGTTTTGTCAAAACTAATTTATTTTATAAATATTTTTTGTGTTTAGAACAAATTTTGCTCATGACATTGAACGTTATTACAATCTATTTTTGACATTTTAAACCTGTAGAACATGTGGATGGAATAGAAATAAAAGTTAAATTAAATTTAAATATTTTTTTAAACAATAAGATGGTCGTGATACGTAATGCTTGAAGAAGCTAGTCCGGTACTGTAGTACATGTGAAAATTATCATGTGTATGAACCACAGGGGCCAAGCCCGTTAATTTAAACATTAATTTCAATGTAACCATAAATAAAGAAAGGGGTCGAACACTGACCCAAATAAAATCTTCCAGCTCGCTTCAAAAGCCTAATAAATCAATTAATTTTCATAACATTTGCAATATACATGTAGTTTTCAGGAAAGTGATGTCTAAGAAAAACTCATGCCGAATTTCAAGTTGATGTGTCTTAAAATAGCGGAGATATACGTCATTATTCTCTCCAAGTCGCGAGTTTATATTTTCTCGGACATTTCCCGGTCCAGGGCTCACGATGGGTTTTAGCATATGACAACAACAGTATCTAGAAAAGTGGAGAAACATTCGCATTAACATTTTAAAAATTTTTGTCCGGAAACCAGGAACGTTGACAAAGCCCTTAATGTTACTAATTTAATATTTGGTGAAATACCTCTAAATTAGGGTGACAAAGTTGTAAACTTTATAATTTTGTATACAAAACAGTATATTTTTAACTGTTTGAAACAAAATAATATCCCTCACTTAAAAGGACTAATACAGCATACGCCCGTTTCCCGCCTACCGATTACATCCAAATGTTTCGGAATTTCTGTCAGATATTCAAAAACTAAGTTTTCTACTAAAAAGTATAATCAAATCCTTATCATTTATTATCAAAATAAAATTTGTTCTCAAATTATTTATTTTTAAACAGAAGTTTTGCTAACGCAGGGTCTTAAACAATTTCATTGAAATCGGTCTGTATGAGTGAGGAAATATTATTTAGCGGCCATTATGTGCATAAAAACTTAATAATTTCATTTTTAAGGATATATATTTAAGTAAAATTTCATTTTAATTCATATTTGTTAATTATTTTTCGAAAATTAACAAAGCAAAATTCTTTTTGGGAATGTATTTTGGCTTGAAGACATATGTCCTCCCCCCCCCCCCCCCCCCCCGTTACAACAAACCTTTTGGTAAAAATATGCTAAATAACCGTTTTCCATTATTTTCTATTCTGAAATGAGCTATTTTAACCTAAAATACAAAGTTATCTCTCTTTGTTTGACCAAATCATTTATATTGAAATTAATGAAAATATACATAAATGTTTACATTATTATAAAAAAAATATAACTTTAATTATACAACTTTCAAAAAATGACTTTTAGTAAGGCTGCGAGAGAATGCAGTCCTTTGAGAACCTATGGCCAAACTGGAAAAAATATGTTTGAACTGTAATTTTCCTGTAAACAAAAAGAATGTGTTTCTGATATTAAAGTGTGCAAGTGTATAAAAGGGTATGTGAGTGCCAATTAAAATGTACTGTTTCTTTGATTCCTTGTAATAATTCTGAAATGACAATAGAGTTTTAATTGTTCAACCTTGACAATTTTTCAACAAGTTGGGTTTTTTTAACAACAACATTTTCAGGCAATATTAAATAAGGGGGAACATTTCATCAAGATAAATAAAATTACATTGGATTAAAATTTTGAAAAATATTTATGTATGGACAATTGTTTGTCTTCCCGAAAAGTACCCAGCAACAGAATGTTATAACAAACTATGCAAACCTACTTACATATATCTGGATTCTACTTTGTTCACAATTTGACTTTTGGAACAGTACTACGACCCCAATGAGATATTCACGATTACAAAATAAACTGTAACATAGTTTAGAATTTGTATTGTTAAAAAAAATTGCCTCCAAACTTATGTGTCTCAAAGGAAGTTAAAAAATTCAATATAAACATGTTTTTATAAAAATCGTTCTTATAAAAACTGTAATGCTGTAATTTTTTATAATTTGAAATAGTTTTATTCTAAAACATTCTGATTCTTAATTGTTGCTAAGCTCCAACATTAAATTAATGCAACATACAGTTTACATTAAAACGCTGCTTTGATTAAAGTTTGCTATGTTTATTAAAGTTTTTTAACCAATGTTTCTCAGGTCAGTGATGTAAATTATTGGCGTTTTGCTGATATATCGGATCCTCAGTCAAAATGATATAACTTTGATGATACTTTTTCGTGACGTTACAATGATCATAACACGCGCTTGTCGATCGAATAATTGTAAACATAAAATCTCGGCAATTTTAACAGTTCTGCACGATTTGTCTATTTCAAACGTAAATATAAGTAATAAACAGCAATGTTAAAAAGTTCACCGGGATATGAAGTTGGTTGGTACATGTTCGTGATCAAATCTACTGATAAGCCCTTCGGGCTTCACAGGCTTTGATCACGTGACCAACCAACTTCATATCCCAGTGAACCTTTTAAATTCCTGTTTATTTCTTAATTGAATTTATATTTCAGAAAATGAAGAATATTTTGAAACCATCGAACGAAAAAGAGATACATACTGTACCGATCAGACCCAACCTTACACCAGAGTAAACCCCAACTAAACCCCGATTTACTTTCTGGGTTTACTTTGGGTTTTCTCCAGGTTTACTTTTTGAAAATTTGAGTCCACTCTGGGTTTACTTGAGGTTTACTAAGGGTTAACTTTGGGTTTATTTGGGAATTGCTTTTGGGGTTAACTGTACCCACTGAAGTGTAAAGCAGACCTGTATTTTATCTTACCATCCTACTGCCTGTAATTCCTGCCACTTGTATATTCCGAATACACAGCAATCGTCTGCTTTCAGGTTTATACTTCTGATCGGGTATTCTCTCTGTGTCCACTCTGGGGTTTACTTTGGGTTTACTCTTGGTCCACTCTAGTAAAACCGAAGTAAACCCAGACTAAACCTAGAAAGTAAACCAAGGGTTTAGTTGGGGTTTACTAATATATATATATATATATATATATATATATATATATATATATATATATATATATATATATATAAACAAACTTCTTCTTTTTCCTTAGTTCAAACTTCTATATAATAATACATTTCTATATGTAAAATACTTTGTTTTTTTCTTGCATATGTATATAAAATGATCATTTTTTGAAGGTCATTTGCTACGACACCGCTAATCTAAACCACGATGTTATACAACTTGATATAAAACCAAAAGCAAGTATCGTACCTGTTAAATACTTTACAACAATAATAAGCAACCCATAAACGTTTCGAACATAGATTGAAGTTTGTTGTTTGGACATCTGATTACATGTGTGCAGTATTTGTGAAAATTACACTCAACATTCTACATTGTAGCCTCGACCTCTTCCAGACATACCTAGTACTAAACAAAGAGCGAGTCCATTACTCCAGGTGAATGTTTATTTTTCCCCAGAAAAGTTTGGATAGGAATATGATATATATTTGGTTTCATTAAGTCAAAATGTACATACGATATTCTAGATACACCTTCCAGAAGAAAGAAGAAATGAACCACTATACTTTCCAAAGGTATATATTTCTTATCCTTTTTGTTTGGGATCAAGATCTAGTAAATGAAAGATGTGCTCAGGTTTATAAAATTTAGACAATAAATTCATTTAAAGATGCCTCATAACTCAGTAAACACGATAAAGAATTGTTTTTATATATATAACTGTAAACTTCTAATTTAATATTAAGGAAAATGTAACAAATTTCAGAGTTTTGTCAATTTTACAATAATAAAATATATCTAGAATGCCCACACAGTCATTCAAAAACGGCAGAAAACAAGATTTTTACCTCCTCTTTAAAATCTTACCAAATATAGGTATCGGGATTATTTTTCTATGATTTGATTTTGAATGTCAATAAACCTTTCCATTTTCTACATAGCTCCAACAAATCTGTTAAGTATGGAAAAAAGGTTTATCAAATCACTTGTGACGTCATAATGGTTCTAATTCCAAAAATACACTTTGGAACAATTTTCTAGATCTTGATTTTAAAGGTACACAACACATAGTATGCAGTGTTAATTGAGTTGAATCACTAATATGAATATATTGTAGAATATTTATCTCTTTTGACATAAAACATTAACGATCAGTAAGAAAGTGGGAAAGTCGTACATAATTAAATATAAATCCATTAATAATACTTTTTACTATGCTCTCTAAGTATTGTTTTAAAAACTCGCTTTAAAGTCTAGTTTTAACACTTTATAACTTGTCTTTAAGTCAGTTTAATCTTTAGTGAAATGACATTGAAGGGAAAGACACCAGTTAAAGTTATTTATACTAAAGACCAAGGCACAATGACGAAAAAGACTTATACTAAAAAGCAAGCCACACAGACAAAAGTGACTTATACTAAAGAGATAGCCACACAGACGATAAAGGCGCTCCATACGGAAAAGGTAATCGAGATTCAATTATAGACTTACCTTTTAATAAATATATATTTAACTATGAAGACGGAAAAGGTGATCCATACAAAAAATGTAAAGGAGATTCAATTATAGACTTACCTTTTAATAAATATATATTTAACCATGAAGAGTGCGTATAACTGTGACAAAACTAAAATCAAGAATATTCTCTGTGTAAAAAACAGATACGTATTATAGTATATGTATATAGACATGTAATTTATGAAATTGTTTTCGTATGGCACTTTCATAAATTGATTGGTGAACAAGCCAAACTGAAATATATGTGTAAATCGTCAGAAATTATGTACACCATCAAACAATTTCTATCAAAATATTGAAACGTCAAAATGCAAGTTGTATGCGATTTTTATAAAAAAAATTTACTTATACCTGTGAAAGAAAAGCAATTGAAATCGACGAAAGGGAAAATTTCAAAGATAACTTAATTCACACATTATCATTTTTCCATCGTAAAAATTCACAGGAATGAAAACAGATTTTCTACGGAGATTTATAATGGGAAATGTTGACAATTTTTCCCCATTCGCAAGTCACTCGGAATACCTTTCACAATTTTTCATCATCCGGGCTTAATTATGGCTGATGCAATGCAAAATTCCCATAGACTTTCTTTTTTCAGCCGTGTTTTGAAACCTGACAAGCTAGAGGGGGCGTTTTAAAAGGAACATTTTGGGATTGTTTCATACTATTGAACGAACATTGTCTGAATCTAGAGGAAATTAAAAAAAATATCGAATAATTTATGAAAGTATACGACAAAAATATCATGGGACAGACTACAAATAAATATCTAAAGTTAAATTTTTCTACTTGGATCCGCAAACAATGATCGTTATATTGGCATCATAAAAAATAAATACGCTATCGATATCCACTTAGGCGTCCGGTCTTAGAATAAAAGATGCCTCACACACGGCAAAAGTATGGAGCACGTCACTTTGACCAAGAAAGGTGTAGAACAAAAAAAAGTAACAAAATTAATCTAAAGTAATCGTAAGAACAAAGATAAGTTAAAAACACAGTAATTTCACATTATACTTGCAAAATCCTTCAAGAGCAAGTGTGCAAGAGAAAAGTAGAGGGAGAAGAAATCTTAGCTGCTGTTAATAATGGCGAAAGATTAAACAAGATGAAAAAGTACTGAATTTTGATCGGTTAAAAATTAGGCTACATTACAGGAATATTTCATAATTTTAATGTAGTTCTTTAATAATATTAGTGTCATCAAATTTTGTACATAAAACAATGTATTTAACCATTTACTATTTATTTAGATACTAAAATTTTACAAATGCTGGCATTTGACAGCCCGTTTTTACATGTGAAGCTACGAAAACCAAATTGTGTGACTATGTCATTTATTGTAATATACACAAATAAAACCAAAATTATGTTTTATTTGTTGCTAAAATGATATAAAAATATACTCTTCCAAACCCAGATATAAAAAGCCAAGCCGGAGAAGTATACTACCAAAGATGGTATTTTCATTTCAAAAATCAATTAAATTCATTAAGATTCCCAATATTCATTTTACAGTAAATGTCTTCTACATCATTCAAGGATATTTAATTGTTTACCAAATTTTTCCTAAGATAAAAATACCAATATTTTTCTATTTACAGCAGCACAAAAGCTTAGAAGGAAAGAAAACACCTTTTATAGTTTTGTGTGCAAGAGGAATAATTATGGTATAATTATATTATTGTTCATGATTTTCTGTTCGTAAAAAATGTTTAAAAGTTTTTTTTTATTAGTAATTGTTTTTAATCTTCATGATGTAAATTATTTCAGCATTTTTATAGGTCGCAGCTATTGTGTTAATTTCAACAAGCGAGGAAATTTCAGAAGCCAAGCCATGTGATCTAGAGAAGGCTCTCAAATCAATCAGTGTGGACTATAATTTTCCATGTAAATACCACGCAATTAAGGAAAAGACTACAAATCTGCGTATTTGGGGAATATTTCTGTGGATTTTGAACTTTATTTATTTTATTTTGATCTTAATTTACCTGTTGCTTCATCAACTACGCAAACTGCTACACCCCAAATCTGTAAGTAAATGATTTTTTGAATAATGTTTTGCATTTTCAATGCTAGATTACTTCTAAAGAGTTATTCAAGTTTTAATTAATAATCTCAATTCCAACATATTTCAATTATTTGTATAAATACATAATATTTGGCGATTAATGTAGATGTGTTCAAAGATTGCTGATATTATTTTTCAAGTTGATGCCTAAAAAATTCAAAAGAGCATTGTTTTTTCTTGTGAGTACTACCTTTCTAATTATTTAAGGCACCAATTCTCACTTTTTCAAGTATTTATATAAATACATTATTTTGTGTCTTAATGTATATTTGTTCTCAGCTTGTTTGCAATGCAATCATTTTTTCGATCGCAATGGTAGTTTGCTACAACGATGTTCGGAAAACCAAAGCAGAAAAATCAGACATAGTTCGTACCATTCGTTCTTTATTTTTTTGTTTCAACTTTTTTGAAGTCTAATTAATTACGATTTATTATGCTTATTGAGCTCAAATGCAACAAAATTTTGCTTGATTGGGATCAACAACACTTGCCAAGAGTCGTTTTACTTTAATTTTAATTTTTCTCCGTTTAGAACTTTGTTCAATTAAAGGCAACAATGTTCAATTCGCTGGAGAAAAATTTCACCTCAGACAACATCAGCAGTAACGATGCAGTATCAAATAGCTGGAACAAGTTCTTCATTGAGGTAAGATTGCAATAAGTTTTAAAGCACAAACGTTCAAAATTGAGGGGTATACTGTGGAATCATTAAAATTCGTGTTGGCTCGATTTTCGTGGTATTCGTGGGTAGCCCTCCCCCACGAATTTAAATTCTCAACGAAAACAAATTTATAAAGAGTTATCTTTGTTACTGAAACAGCAACCGATGCATCTACGAAATTACATCCCCGCGAATGAACAAAATAGTCACAGTCTACGAATATTGGCCCCCACGAATTCAAATGATTCTACAGAATATCATTCATAAGATATCAAACAATAAATCATACAAATAAAATTGGATTTTTATCTACTACCAATTTTTATTTTAATTATTTGGCTGATAACAATAGATTTTACAATATTTATGTTGTTTAAATTTCAGTATGAGTGTTGTGCTATAAACCAAGTTCAAGGAACGACCAACGACTTTGACAGCACTCCATGGTGTACAACATCCGGTTCCTGTCAGGCAACGGCCTCCCAGATTCCAAAGACTTGCTGCAATTATGTGACGGAGGACGATTATGGAAGTGCACCGTCCAACTGTCATTCCTCTGTCAACTCTGGAACCTATAAATCTGTGAATATTTATTCTGCATTTTTTTGTTCTATCAATGTGAAATGATCAGTCAAAGCATTTATCTTTACTATGATATGTTGATGTAAAACGAACTGCATACATGTAGTTGTAGGTAATGAAGAACTAAACGTTTTGATTTTCTTTAATATTATAAGTAATATTATTTTTTATTTCATATCTAACTGTTTTAAAAATTACCAGAACTGCATGAACGCTATCAAGCGTTTAAGTGTTACAAACATCGAGGAATACAAAATCAGCCTGCTACAAGTTTCTCTACTCATCATAGGGACTTTAGAGGTAAGTTTGTTCCAAATGTAAGTTATAGTTCTGATATTTAATGACAAATAGTAGGACAATGTTTATTCATAAGATTAATATGTACCAATTAAAAACATTATTTTGGAAAACCTTGTCGTTTCACAGATAGCTGAATCAATCCTTGTGCTGGTTTTGACAACTGAGTTTGCTATATTTTTCAAATTTAAATAATGCCTGAAGATCTAGAGAATAGAAATAACAACGATATCAATGGAACTACAAAAAGAGTATCTGTAGGAAAAGAGAGAGAATGAAATTCAAAACCATGTAAATAGAGAAACATTTCACTATTACATTCATCATAATGTTTGGTGCATGGGAAGTACGTTACTTAAGTTTCAATATATCGTTAGATATCTTTTATCACATAATGATTTATTAGCCGCTAGCTGTTTACTTAATAAACTTAAATAGGTTTTTCCACCTTTTTGGTGTAAAACCTTTTGTATTTCTTTCTTATTTCTAGAGATATTGAAACAATTTGTTCTTATTGTTCTTAACAAGTTATGGTACCGAATGAACCCTTGCTTGATAACTCCACGAACTTACAAAGTATTGCCCTTCTGTACGAAAAGCTCGTTATCGCTACTCCTCTGAAACCATAATAGAAAGAAACTTGGAGTTGTTACCAACGTCTTCAGTACACTAAGAGAATTCTTAAATCTATTCATACCAAAAGGATCTGAGGCTCCTTCTTTTAGTTATTGTCCCTGAAAGTATTTACATTTCCATAAAATCCCTTCCAACTTTTTTATTATCTATCATAGAGACGTCGGACCAATTAATTAGTGAGTTTTTAGATCTCTTTTGTTAAGCATGGTATAGAAAAACCTTTTTCTTGGATGCAGTAGGACTTCTTGAGACATTTCAAAATATAACCATTCAGCCCCTATCTTGAAACAATTATAGATTTATTTGCCCTATTGTACAAAATGCTTGTTATCGCTACGTCTCATGAACTGTTAGAGGTAGAGACTTGGAACTCTTACTAATGTCTTCAATACACTAAGAGAGTTCTTCAATTTATCATATATCTTGGAAGGAAAAGGAAGATACGTTTAAATTTTGCTTAATGTGAATAAATATTTCAGAATTTGACATCACATTTATCCATTTGTATACCATACTGTTAATACATTTTAATACATTTTAGAACTTCATTATCACAGAATATGTGCTTAAATTTTTCGAATTTATCTTCAAAGCAATTTTTTTTTATTTACTGATTTTATTTTAAAGTTCAATTTAAAAAAAAAGTACGGTAGCGTTACAGATCACCTTAATACTGTATAATATGTATGTAGTAGTTTGTAGTAGTACATTGTGACAATTGATATTATTTGCTTGGTTTTTGAGGTACATATAAATGTCCAGTTTCAGTTAAATAAGCAAAGGTACCCATTTTAGCTTTAAAAGAGTCTTTGTTTTATTTTATTTGTCCCCAATACTCTTTCATTTCAAGAAAACATTAACATTGTAATTGATTTTGTATTAAAATGACTGCCGTCATGAGAAAAGGGCCCTTATCTTTTGGCGTCACAATGCTCAGAAAACGACGTCAAAGTAGCGACATTGTAAACGCAGTTTTTTTCTGTTTCTATTTTTTTCTGCGTCTGAGTTTTGTTTTTTGAATAACTAGAGTCCGGCCTTGTTTTAATACCGCATTCAATATTTTTACATTCGAATATTACATGTTGATTTAAAAAATAAACATTAGATAAATGAAATATACACATGTAACGTCAACATCTACACATTTCGAATGCGTAATATTATGCACAAGTTGATGGTGAGACAACATCTTGTTTATCATTTCTGCTATTATGGGTTTACTGTAAAACAATTTTACTCCTATGTATTGATGTTTTACTCCATTCAAGGAACTATTTAAAAAGATGTATGTAGTGGCTATATCTGTTCCGTATATAAAAATATTTTTTTTTATATTTGAAACATATTGATTCGATCTTTATTGGACAAAAGCGCATCCTGGCTAAAACACTTTTATTCCATTGAGTAATAAAAGATACATTATACATGTATGTTTTGAATAAAATGCTTATGATATAAGTGCATTATCGCAATCGCAGTTTTTTTTAAAAAATAAAATTTGTGTTACTTAAAGACATGTCAGACTGATGACACTTTCAGTTTTTTACAATGTGATTTGAATCATTGCAACGGATCTAGAGTATATGAGACAATTTCTAGGGAATCACATATGCCATTGACTGTAATACTTTGTAAATGACATTGACACTCTTATTTTTTTGATAGAATACTTATTATTTATTGAAAACCAGTGTTTTTAGATCGTTGAGGTTTTGTTTAATCCTCTATTTTACGTGAAATCAAAACCTATATATACCAATGAAACACAGTGTACATTGTATGGTATTGTTGTTATTTATCATTCTTGTAAAAAAATTCAGTTGTTTTTTTTTTGGCGATAAATGCTTTGACTGACTGTAACCGTTTAAACAATAAGTGCTTGATGTTTATTTGAAAAGAAATGTAATCTTCGGAAACTATCAAAAACAGAGTTTTAATTATTATATTGGAGATGGGCTAATAATTATTCATTACTGTACCTGGAATTGTGTATTTACATCTTTTGTATTGCGTAAAATATTTTCATGTTCATTAATGGAAAGTCTTATCATACAACCATTTGCATAAAGATATGTTTATTTTTATTTTTTTTAATGTTGTTCTGTATGTGTTTTTATAATGAGATCTAATCTTTGTGCTTTGTGCCACTAAACATCAACTATTCGTTAACACGAGGTTATATTCTTCTACAAAACAACTCAAAAAATCTAAAAAGAAATATTATACTTTGTTGAATCCTTGTGTTTAAAATATTCATTTCATCTGTTGGCACAAGAGGTCCACATTTATCTACAGTGGTAAAAAATGTGACAAATAACTTTATAGCAGCAATGCAGCCATTTTATAATTTGATATTTCTACCGCAAACCATTTACTTTTGAACATGCCTTCTTTGAGTCATTGCTTCGAAGTAAATGCATCGATTTTCATTGTATTCTAGCTGTTTTAGTATCATGTTATACAAGTAAATGTGGTTGCTATTGGGAGTTGATAATTAATGATATTTCAGGTAGAGATAACCGAGGACTTGATTTCTGAGGACAGGAAATATTGAATATAATCGAGAGTTATCTCTCTTTTGCATATGTTTGCACATGTAGTCACGCTGTCTTTCTCTATGTCAATTATGGATCAGGATGGAAAAGAAACGTACAAGAAACCAATACATCGCAATTTTTGGCATTTAATATAAAACATTGACTATCAAACAAATACATAGCGAAAACTAGACAAAGCTACTAAAGCCAACAAAGATATTAGTAAAAAAAATTATCTGAGCACAAGTAAATTTAAAGTAGCTGTAAATGTAGATTTTGTTTTAATATATATAAATTGTCCTGACAGTTGTAAATGCACTACTAGTTTTGTGATTTGTTCTGTGTGTTTTGATTTTACTAAACGCGTATTTCCTATGGTTAAGATTCATTTCAGTAATTTTTCCTATGTGTTTATATGGAAATTTCGAGCTGAAATATTAATGTCATTTGAATTTTCAATAGCCCGTAAATGATATAAATTTGACGAGAGGACTTTTGACCGAAAGATCGTTTTGATGTTAAAAAATAACAAGCCTTCAAAATCCCACGTGTACCGTAAACTAAGACAATTTGGTTTTTTCTTCGAAGTTGCCCTAAAAATTAAACGTAATTATTTCCTCTTATTTAATGATAAGACTATTGATACTTGAGGAACTGAACAAATCAAAACCAGTTTAGAGCTCGAGATGCAACAAGAACGGAGAATTAAAATTAAAAGAAATAAACCTTTATATGAACAAAACCATCTAGTATAAATGATAATTTCAAATCTGATATTTATGTACTGAGTACTAGGAAAACATGCAATTTGATACAATCCATAACCCACATATTTCTTTCACGAAAGATCTTACAAACTGTTTACGATATAAACAAGTGGCATATAATTACCCTTTAAAACAAATTTGATCCAATTTTCAACAATAACTTTTTTTTTCATTTTTTACCATTTATTAATACCTTACAAACAAGAATATAATAACATGTTTCTGATAATAACATATCAGTACTACCACACAACATTACAAATGGTGAAAAAAGATTTACAATATATTTCACGTTTTATGATATGAAAATGAAACATGTACACTGTACATGTATATGTGTTTATCAGAAAGAAAACATAAGTTGAAAAAGAGATTTACATGTACGATATATATCATGTTTTTATGAAATAAAGATTTTACATATACACTTTACATTTATATGTGTTTATCGAGGAAAAATGGAAAAAAATCTTGCATTGATAATTTACAGTGCATCATCGTAAATACACAGAAACATAATTTATACATATGCATGCGATTTTTTCTGGCACACATACATCAAAGGGTTTCGCCACCATCTGTCAAAGTCAGTGTCCATGTTAGAAACCCTTGGTATATAAATAACTGAAGGACTGTCTCCCTCGGAGTGTGGGCGTATATATATATTTGTTTTCCCTCGGACTGAAATGTCACATTTTCATTGGATTAAACATGGCACGTGATTGCCTCATATATCTCTATGTAGGTTCTGTGAGGATTAATATTAGGCAATATGGCCGTCATTGGCCGCCGCCTCACCTATTCATCTCGATAGTTCATATTATTTAACACAGAAATCGTGTTTAGTAAGTCATTAAAATATTTAGAGTAGTGGCCCTTTGGAATTATTTTTTAAATTAGAGTAGCTGCCCTTTGAATATTGACGTCACATTGTTGTGTCTGGAGCAGAACAAAATGGCAGCGTCTAAATTTGCTCAAATCTCTGCAGAAGTTTAAAATTGAAGAGCAACAAAACATTGTAAGTAATATGGCTGAAGCAAAGATTTTTTAAGCGTATTTGAAAGGTGGTATTGATAATTTTGAAGAGTTTAAATGAGTTTAATTGGACGAGATGTAAGGCATCTTGTACATGGCTTTGCGTAGATCACCGCTATTTGTGAATGAATATGTCGCTTGATAGTCCTCGGGAAAACAAAACACTTATTAGGTTAGTTACTGACTCACTACGGAAATATATTGGGTTGATCAATCTCATAGACGGCTTGGCTTCGCCTCGCCATCTATGAGATTGATCAACCCAATATATTTCCGTAGTGAGTCAGTAACTAACCTAATAAGTAATAATATATATATATATATATATATATATATATATATATATATATATATATATATATATATATATATATATATATATACATAATAGTATAAATACATATTCATGGCATAATAGCAAAATTTTGAAACAGAATTTTTTCTTTCATTTGATGCAAAAAAGATAGAACTGAACAGTATGACAAAGCATTCTCTTTCATAGACATTCTCAACGATTGACTTGTTTCTTCTATATTTTCAACTCTACAGAACATTTTATATTTGTAAATTCTGAATGCAATAAACGAGAGGAAGATATTATAAAGCTTTGTTGTTTCATTGTCATCTACCAAAAAAAACAACTATAACTAAGATTTCCTCGTTATCCTAATTTGATAATGCTTTGTGAATCATTTTGGCATCAAAATATCTTAAAAGTTTTTCATGATATTTTCAGAAAGAGTCATTTACCCTTTTTATTTCTTGTTCTGATATTTTTTTTTTTTGAAATTTAATCAAAAATATCTAATAATCCTAAACTTCAATTAGGAATACTAAATTTAGGCATCGACACAGTAGAATGAGTTTTCTCTATCAATCCATGGTTAACATTTCATCAACGTGTTGAAAGTGCTATAATATGAGGTAATTTGGTTTTAAAATTGCAAGCCAATGGTCATCATTATTTTTTTTTCGTGTTTCAAGGTGTCATATGTATACTGATTAGATACTAGCCAAGTGATATATTAAGCAATGCCACCACTTTGTAATGTGTTCTAAATAACATATTTACGTTATACGAAATGCAATAAATACCAAAATACATCATTTTAATGATGCTCCTTGAAAAAAAAACCTTAATTCTTGATGAGAATATATTTTTATGAATAAGTGTCATATGACTAAATTCTCAAAACCTGAAATTAAGAATGATACACCCGAGTTACTCTTCTATATATTGTGAACAATATAAATAATAATTATTCAATTAAGAGTGTAAAGATCCAGATAATGAATGTCGATGTCATGTGTGGTAATATTGCCTCAGAAAAAAGTAATAGGAAATGTAATCTGAAGGTAATTAATTATAAGAGTGCATTGTGAATTGAATATCGTTTTAAAAACTCACAAACAATTTAATTTTAAATTTCAAATTTACAAACAACTAGAAATGCCTAAAAGAAGAAAATATTCTTCACTTGAAAACTAAAACGTATAACTTTTTGTTCATTATAAATAATCTAAACAATGATTTGTTATAATTGAATTACAGTTAAAATATAATTACTAAATTATGATACTTCGTTTAGGTACTTAATTAACAGAATGAACCAATTCAAAATGTTGTAAATAAAGTGAAACACAAAAGATATAAACTAGACAATATTTTTCATTTGAAAGGTTTGTGCCTTTATCTAACTTTTGCGATTTCATTTCTTGTAAAAGAGTCTTTGAGTATATAATATGTTGCTAAAACAGTTTGTTTTTCTTCTATTGAACAAATCCTGTTTTAAATATGTTGGCAAAGGTTTAATTTGTTACTGAATTTTCTTCCTGTTTTAAAATTCTTTTATCTACTTTCACCAATGCACAGTTTCTTAATCGCAGCAACAGCACTATAGAGTTTGAAAGTTGTCCAGGTACATTATTGATTTTTGTCTGAGTTATACAATCCATTGACTTTAGACGGAAGGAATTATGAACAAAAAATGTAAGTAGAAATTGAAAAAAAGAATCTTTTAATAAAAAAAAAAAATTGTACTATTAGTAGTCAATATCAAATACGATTTACAGGAAAAAAGGTAGAATATCTTATTTTTTCTCTATTTATGTTTGCCTTATGCATGGTAATCACATAATACATATCTAATGTAAATGTTTTTTGTGCACAAAATCACAATTAGAAAAGTTAAATGGTTGTCATCCATATTTAAAATTGGAAAACTACAGTCATATCTAGTATATTGTGATAAAAAATTGTCGCGGTTTTTATCGTCATAAACGTTCCATTTTTTCTTTATATCCGCTAAGCCAATTTCAACCAAACTTGGCACAATGCATCCTTTTAATAAGGAATCTATAGTTTATTACAATAAAGATCAACCCCCTATTAAAAAACGAATAACACCTATTTAAAAATTATTGGTACTTGTAAAAAGTTGAAAATTGTATGGAAGCATCTTTAGATAAAGTGGGTTTAAGTATATGATAATATATAATATTATATAAAATGGCCATATAGTGAAGGCTTTTAAATCTCACAAAGTTCTCGTCAACAAACTTTCTTTTTGCTCATTGACAAGTGACCATTACAGGCCTACAAGTTTACAATTTGTGGCTCCTAGGGAGCAAGGGAATTGATTATTCGATATTCCTTCGACTCTTGCACCCCCGCCCCTTTGCAAACATCAAATATCAAATAGTAGAAATTACCTTAAAAAGCAAGTATTCTAACAAATATAAGATTTTGCAGTACTAGTATTTCATATTAACTAAATTATTTCAGGACTAAAAACACATTTTTTAAAATACAGAGATTTGCAGGTATATTTAAGATTGTGGGATAGAGATACTACAATAAGTGTTTAAAGAATGGATCTCTTTCCTTCATAACATGTTATTCATATATAAGTCTATATATATATACATTTTTTTTTATTAGAAATGAAAAATTCAAGATTAAAATAATTATACCTAGAAATATTTCACTCAAAGTAATTATGCAAACTGAAATTCAGAAACCTAATTTGAATTCATTGATATCATTTGGAATATATTGTAGAGGCCAAAAATGTCCTTATGCTTCATATTATGCCATAAATATGAAAACAATATTTTTGTTTAAAATAGGTTAGTTTTTAAATACAAACTTAAACAAATGAAGTACAGTTCCAACCTCCTCAATTATTATCATTTTTCATTGTATATGAATGAAATGTGTTTACTTTTTTAAGATGTGCAGAGTGACATTGTAAGACGCAGTATAAGACAAAAATACCTGTGCGCTGTCTCTCACAAGACAAGTTGTTCACAACAATAATTATGAAATAAAAGAAATTTGATAACAAATTGATCTTATTTAACCCTGAGCAGGAATTTTTTAAAGAGGAAATTGTAACAATCATCAAAGCATCGAGATAGGTAACAAACCATGGAATTAAGAGATGTAAAAGTAACACATTTTGTATTGATTTCCTTTAACTTTTATTAATGTTTTTATGATATCTAATTCTAATTTTCATTGATTGATACCTGTAAATAGATTTCATAGTTTTTAAACAGAATGTTTTTTAATGGTAGCATTTGGTAATAACCAGCAGAGCACCAAAGAACACAGCACTAGGCATGGCAAATGTAAAGGTATGACATATCTTGATAAAACAATTTAATTCGATTTTGATTGCTTATTAAAATGCCTCTGATACTATGTCAGTCTTTGTCTTTGATGAATGTCCGCTGAAAAAAAAGTATTGACCTTAAACAAAAATATGTTTTACAATATCCTGAAAAAAAAACCGTTTATACAATAGGATATTTTAATGCCATAAAATGAAATCAAATTACCGAAAAAATCACTGGAAAAGAAGAGTAAGAAAGTAAAGATAACAAACATCTGAAAATTGGGATTTATTTTGGTTCTGACAACTTCCCTTTTATACCCACTATTTTATAATATTTGTCGTATTGTTCTTCTTAATAAGTTACATACTATCTTGAGCAGATTATTCAATTTTAAGAGGCATTATCAACAACAAAATGCATATATTTCTAAAAAATATGCACCAAACACATTTAAAATAAAAAAAAGCTAAGTTAAGACTTGTGTTATTATTTTTAGTCTCTATAACGCCTTCTATTTATTACATTTTTAACACGTGATTTAGTTTTCTTGAGTCAACGGCGTAGTTCATAGAATACATTTTAAAGATGCAGGTCAAATGCATTATAGCACTTTGATAACATTTGTATCGTGATAAAACTGCATTCACAAAAAGTTTGAATCACATTAGTTAGGATATTACTTTTTGTTTTTAAATAGTTAGCAATCTATTACGGGTAGGTATACATGTATATGGTAGTCTTTACTTTGTATGAATACTGGCTGTAAGTTTTCAAATTGGTAATCAAAACTTATAATATGTATAGTATGTTTTTGAAAATCGTTACATAATGTATGAAATAAAAAAAACCAGTAAATGTGAGAGGAAGAATCTTTCTAAATCAAGTACATACTTATCAATAAAATACTTAAACTGCTCGGTAGTAAAAGTTGCTGTTACTTGTATGCAACACGAGTTTTAAAATTCTCACACCACACCTGATTAAGTCTAGGAAAGTTTCAAATTGACACCTCAAAAGGTGTCACTCAACACAATCACACCATGTGCTAATCATATGTTATTGTTCAAACTAAAGAGACCAAATATTCTAACCTAATAAACGAAAAAATATTGCGATTGTTAAAAATTTACATTACAAAAAATAAAGATATCAATTCTGATCTATTAAATTGACATTTGTATTTGATTTTTGAATGTAATATCCTTTTTGAGTATCACGTTTTCGAGAAGAAAATTTTAATTTAAAGCTAGTGTTAACTTGTCAAGAAAAATTGGGAGGGTTTCAAGAGCTATATTTTATTTGTTGTTTGGAGGGAGAAGTGCTTTAATGGAGGTCTACTCTAGTATTCAGGAACATGTTAAATTACTACAATAATTCTCATCTTTTATTGTATTAGACTCTCAATCAAAATGATAAGACATCGACCTAAACGGATGATTTAATGTGCAATATAGAACTGCGTAACCTTTGATGTATGTCGCTGTCTGTCTTATAGTTTTCACGAAAGTCACAACTAACATATTAACTTGTGCACCAACATTTATTTCGTTGATATGTAAAGTTTCATTGCAGTTGTTTAAAAGGGATTTTTGTTTCCTTATTTTAAAATCAGCATAATTTGTCACCACAGAGCACGGTTATGTGTAAACAGGACTTCTTGACAAAGTATGTGCAGTTTATAAAATTACCCCATCTTTATTTCACAATTAATATCTTGCGCATCTTCCAGTGTATACATGTATTAACATGACTCTATACTACATGGTATCTTATTTGATGACAATTAATTTAAAATGAGCCATGTGTAGTTCCTTGTTCACAAAAGAGGAAAGCCTTGAACGTAAGAGGACATACTGTGGTGTCATTTTTATTCGTGGTCAATGTTCGTTGGCAGCCAAAATTTTCCTGGTTCCTAGGAACAATTTCGATGGTAGTGCAATCGGGATAATTTTAATAAATATTAAACAAATGATTCTGTATAGGTTGGTAGTTCGTGGGCAAGGGTTTCCCTCGAAAGACTCTAACTTTAGTCCCACACCAATATTGATGATTCCACAGAAATTAACTATTCGGCAAAATATTTACTAATATTCTAATTTCTTTCGGGCTCCAGTGATGTCCGAATCACAGTTTCCACCACCTAAAAATTTTATAAAATAAAGACACGTATGTTAAAATTATTTTTTACATATTATTTTCATCAACGTGAATTCTAACAGCTTTCAGCGGTGTTTTTCAGAGTTGATTTTATAGTTTTATCTTTTTTTCTGCCTTTAATAAACGATGTCTGTTCAAATAAACAATATATCCTATTATAATTTGGAACATAAAATATCATTATAATACTCAGTTTGATGTTTAAGTATTACATGTTTTCTGTTTTAGGCCCAATTATATATGTTCCAATTATATAATTTCTTGTTTGCATGCCACAAAAGTTGACTGTGCGCCGTGACCTCATTTTTGCAGCTTTTCAATCTGAATAAAATATCGATATAAACGGATATTTTTAATTTTGTGAGCTCAAGTAATTGAAAAAATTATTGCTTATTATGCCTACAAAGTTTTGTTATAATATGACGCTAAGTAAGTAAGATACTTCCAAAGTCCTTGCATTTTTTTATTGTACCCCGTATTTGATTAAAAGTATTAGAACTTTTGTTTATATTTTTTTTTTAAATTGCTATATTATATTTATTTCAATATCTTTGTTTATTTCTTGTTTATTTTTTTATCACATTGTATTTTATTTAAGAATACTAATCACAACTCTACCATTCAATACCAAGGTGTCACAGAACATGCTGATATAAAACCAAAAGTATGTAAACTATTTAGTGTTGAAGTTAATTCTCTTAAATAAGTTGATTCATTCGAAAGCGGGCATGTCGTCATCATTGTTTAACGTTTTTCTTTGTTACAAAGTCAGACCTGTGCAATACTTCTCTACAATAACAGGCAACTAATAGTCATTACGAACGTAGACAAAAGCTAGGTGTAAAGTCATCTAAAGACTTTAGAGTACTTTTTGCACAAATGACGTTCAAAAGTTTAAATTCTAGAGACCCCTTCCAGATATACCAGTTAGTGCAAAGCAAAAACAAGAAAATGTAACCAACAAAGTAAATATTGTTTATTACCATTTTTAAGAGTTTGCATAGGAATAGCACAAGCTTAAAGAAAAAGAGTTTGTTGAATCGACATCTGAACACATTTGTGTATATTTTAAGAAATAACGCTCAAAAGTTTACATTGTAGAGACCCCTTCCAGAATTACCACTTAGTACAAAGCCAAAGCAAGAAAATTTAACACCCCAGGTGAATATTGTTTATCTAGTATTGTATGCTTAAAGAAACAATGTTTGCTGAAATGACATATCCAGACCAAAGTGAATATTTTGCTAAAATGATATAAAAATATAACATTTTAGAGACCCTTTCCACAAACACCGAACAATAAACAGCAAAAACAAGAGAATTTAACGCCCCAGGTAAATTTTGTCTCACCTAAAGAAGTTTGTATAGAAATATATCATTTATTTTATAATTACAATGTTTATTTAAAACGATTTTCTAGATACACATTCCAGAAGGAACAAGATCTCACGCACAAAATCCTCTATCTATGGTCAGTTGTTTTTATTATACCCCCGCTCTGAAGGAGAGGGGGTATACTGTTTTACCCTTGTGTGTGTGTTTGTCCGTCCGTAACAAAAATTTCTGTCGCATTTATCTCAGCAACTATTTATCGCAGATGTTTGAAATTATTACACAGTGTTTGTTATGGCATGCCATTTCGTGGGATATATTTTTGTACCAATCGGACGTCAACTTCCTGTTAAATGACGACTTTGTTTATTTTTTAATAAAAATTTTCAAACAAATTTTCGTCAAAGATTTCTCAGCAACTATTTATCGCAGATGCTTGAAATTTTTACACAGTATTTGTATAGGCATGCTATGTCGTGAGATATATTTTTGTCCCAATCAGACGTCAACTTCCTGTTTAATGAGTACTTTGTTTATTTTTAGCCAAAACTTTCAAACAAATTTCCGTCAAATTTTCTCAGCAAACGTTTGTCGCAGATGCTTGAAATTTTAACACACTATTTGTTTTGGCATGCCATATCCTGGGATCTATTTTTGTATCAATCGGACGTCAACTTCCTGTTAAATGTCGACTTTGCTTATTTTTTCAGTACCGTCAGTAAAAAGTGTCAGTACTTCTCTAAGTTTATCGGTACTGTCTAAGTTTGTCAGTACTTTTCTAAGTTTCTCAGTACCGTCAGTAAAAACGTCAGTACTTTTCTAAGTTTATCAGTAATGTCAGTACATTGTCAGTAAATGTCTAAGTTTATCAGTAAAAAAAGGGAATGTCAGTACTTTTATGACTTAGTAGTGATAAATAGTGCCTGTTTGGGAGGGTAACAGTTGAAATTGACACCCCGAGAAAACTATTGTCAACCGACGCGAAGCGGAGGTTGACAATGGTTTTCGAGGGGGTGTCAATTTCAACTGTTATCCTCCCAAACAGACACTATTTATTTTGTTATACTGAATGTATTAATTCATAAGAAAATTTTACTGCTTGCATGTAGGAATAACGTAAATTCTACAGCGAACCGTACGCGCATAATTTTCGCGCATGTAACAATTTTTAATGTTACCCGTTGCTAAGTGCGTTGCTAACGCTGAGGGCAATAGAAAGGATTATGAAATGCGTCTTAACCAATCAAATTTCAGTATTTAACATGAAAGTATAACAATATATAAACAGTGCCCGTTTAGGAGAGTAAGAGTTGAAATTGACACCCCGAGAAAACTATATTCAACCGACACGAAGGTTGACAATGATTTTCTATGGAGGGTAATCGTGTTCAAAAATCCAGACATGTAAACTTGTAAATCCGAATATGCAATCGTGTTGATGTGTGAGCCTGAGCATGAATGTGTGTAATTCTGATCGTGTAACCTATAAAACTCGGGCATAAACACGTGTAAGATTTGACTCAGTTCCTTCGCATGATGCACATTTTGCAACTTTATTGTTTACATTAGTTAATTAAACCTTCAATTTTGCACACTTTCAATCCGTAGTTTCTGCGTTTGTAACTTCAGGCTCGGCAATAGCACATCTGACATGATACAAATTGACAAATGTAAAGTCTACAAGTTTGTCGAATTTTGACATGACCTTATATGGAAACAATGACGTCACTGATAGAAAAAGGCTGGCTGCAGGTAAAGGCATGCCGTAATCGCCGGAATAGGGACGGAATAAATAAACAAAAAAATTAGGTAAGCCTATAATCATATTCTCTCTGGATAACAACATTTCATAGAGTATTATTTTTCGGAAAATTAAATTATGAGATTGGTGTATATTTTATCAAGAGAATGTATAAAAGATGCGAGTAAAGAATTCAATCGGCTTCAGATATCCTCATAGAACTGAAAAAATTACATTTAATGACTTTGTTTGAATATGTATAATTGAACGTGTATAAAGATATACCGGTATACGCATTTTTATTAATAGGCGTCTGAACCGGGAGGGGGGGGGGGCTAGGGGGGGGGGGGACTTAGCCCCCCCCCCCCCACTTTTTTGCCAAGTTAGACCTAACCATTAGGAACATAGCAACAGAGAGGATTCAACCCCCCCCCCCCCTACTTTTTCCTCGCAGCAAACAAAATTGTTCCTTAAAAGACCTTAAGAAGAATGAACTATTAATAGTGATATTGAAAATTAGAGTCATAGTAGGTATACTAGCATCCCCCCCCCCACCACCACCACCACCACGGATTAGGAATTTCATGATTTGGGGGGGGGGATTGGGCAGGTAAGATTGGAGTTATTGGTATACCCTCCCCCACGGATTAGAATTTTCATGATTATGGGAATTCTTGTCAATATTTTTCATGATTAGTTTAGCCCCCCCCCCCTTTCAATTTGCTTCCGACGCCACTGTTATTAGAGTACATGCAACAAATTGTTAAAGTATAGGCCTCGGCTGAATTAAGAAAATATCTCCAAATGCATCCTTATCGCTACCACAAAGTTGTGAAAAGACCCCCCCCCCCCCCCCCACGCGAAAAATTACACGGAGTCTGTCAGCTGAGTTGCAAAGTTAGCGATAAGAAAAACAAACTATTTAAATACGGTAATATGAGACATAAGAAGCGACACCCTCTTTAAAAGAAATGAATAAAAATTCCAAAGATAAGGTTAACTGTCGTGAAATTAAATTGTGTATAAATTATTTCAAGAAATGTTTCTTTGCATTGTCGGCAATATGTAGGAAAAAAAGCCTATCATGCAGGTAAAAATTGACATTTCTTAAAAATTATTTTAAGCAATTATTACGGGATTGAGTATGACGTCCTGAATGTCGGTTCAATACAGACTCACTTTGTGAAGTTGGCTGATAAAAATTTTCTGGAGAGCTAGTATAATACAGCTTTACAGCCACTTGTGAACTAGCTGCAGGTCTGTAGCTCCCTGTCTAAAAATACAGATGGAAGACAGTGCCTCCCATAGTAAAACTTCAATTTACGGCGCACAAAAAATATGCGCTAGTTTTTTTTTTATTATTATTGAAGATTGTGTTATTATTTATCTTTCACTTACACAACAACAAAAAGTATAAATACATGTAAAGTAACATAAATTTTTCCGCGAAAAATTACCAAATCCTTGCAGGTCGTTTATTCTAACTAATATTCAGAAAAATAACAAGAGTAAAAATGGGGTACTCTATATGCAATGCTTTTGCCCAAAAATGAATAAGTTCAACAGCTGATATTTTTATAAATTATCAGAAATCAAAATCCTAGCAATTTGCATACTTCTGATATATACGTATAAATGATCTGCAAAAGAACAACTTCCTATCTTGAAAACTGTTCGAGGAGTTATCGGTACAATAAGGGTACCTTTTTGACAGTCACTCGCCCGTCTGCAATTTTTACTATTTCAATAATCGGAAACCCGGTTAAAGATTCACTCTCAAAATTCTTAGAATTCAGAAGCAATGGAGTTACATGGGACCTCACGGCGGTCTTCGAACCCCATGCCGCTCAGAATATATTTACCCCCTTAGGAAATTTCTTGATCCGTCTCATTTCTAGAAAAGAGTACGCATTTACTTATATTCCAGTTTAAATTACATGTCAATTTTTTTTTAGAGATATAAGATATTAGGCATTTCCTTTTATAATATCATGAGAATTATATTACGGAAATTAGCGCATTCGTCACATCGGCAACGATTTTTTTCTACATGAACCTCTTCCTGTTTGGTCCAGTTTCAATCATACCTCAATTTTATTTTCTAAAAATAATACCGGTGTTTTCGATAGAAAAGGTGTCGTTCATTAAAAGCTTATTGCAACAGTTTAGCTGAATATTATGTTTATTTTTCGTTCATTCCGGTCCGGTGGTTACGGCATGCCTTTTCCCCGCAGCAAGGCAGTTGCCATATAAGGTCATGTCAAAATTCGACAAACTTGTAGACTTTACATTTGTCAATTTGTATCATGTCAGATGTGCTATTGCCGAGCCTGAAGTTACAAACGCAGAAACTACGGATTGAAAGTGTGTAAAGTTGAAGGTTTAATTAACTAATGTAAACAATAAAGTTACAAAATGTGCATCATGCGAAGGAACTGAGTCAAATCTTACACGTGTTTATGCCCGAGTTTTATAGGTTACACGATCAGAATTACACATATTCATGCCCAGGCTCACACATCAACACGATTGCATATTCGGATTTACAAGTTTACATGTCTGGATTTTTGAACACGATTACCCTCCATAATTTTCGAGGTGTGTCAATTTCAACTCTTATCTTCCTAAACGATCACTATCATTTTTATTATGCTGAATGTCTAGATTTTAAAGAAAACTTTACTACTTTTATATATGAATGACGTGAATTCTTTGGCGAACCGTACGCGCATAGTTTACGCGCATGAAACAATTCGTTGTGTTACCCGTTGCTAAGTGTGTTGCTAACGCTGAGGGTAATACAACGGTTTATCAACTGCGTCTAAACCAATCAGATTTCAGTATTTAACATGAAAGTATAATAACACGTAATACTGCAATTGAAATCTAATTATTATGTCACAATTCTGCATTTGATCTTCATTTGATGTAATTATGATTAATTCGAATAGTATATAATAATCATATACAAATATGAATTTTATTAATTGGCTGTATTGAGAAACTGAAATCGTTATGTAATATCATCAAACAAATTTCTTGTGGTCTGAAAACGCCATGTACATAAACAATAAAAACATGCATGTACATGTAAAAAGAAGAAAAAAAAAGAAAAAGAAAGAAAACTAGAGACGAGCTCGTTGCAAGCAACGATTAGATTTTCCGTCGTAGATGCGTCATACTTGTGACGTATTACAAAAAATTTATAGCTGACCGTAGTACAATATTAGATGTATAAACACTGAGAAACAAAGTATTATATTTCTGTGACCGCGTAGATTTTACGGTGCTAGAGAATTCGTCTGAATCTGCATCAGTCGTGTGCAGTACGAACCGGGTGAGGAAATGTTGGCGTAAAGTGTATAAGGTATAAGGTTGTGGCGCGCTGTGGGCTGTAAGCTAAAACAAAAGGTAGGTTTGCCGTATTCCCGAAGGTCCACCAGTATACAGTTCCAGAAAAATAAACAGGCAATTGATGCAAGATTCCACATTAATTGGACGAGACTCAACGATGGCAACATTATAACAATTTAACAGACAAACATGTTACAAACAAGTCGGATATGGCCAGTAGTGGCCTCCGGACTCAAGACTCTAGGAGAGTCGGACGTGGCCGGGGCTGGCCGTCGTATTCTAGACTGCGCATTGACAATTGTACATAACTATTTATAAGAATCTTAACAATGAATATAAATTGACAGGTATGATATAAGTAAGCCGAGTGAAAGGTTCACAGATATAAAATAATTAAATAAACTCAATGAGTCTTTGATGTCCAAGAAATGAAAATCTGATAATTGCACAATGTTGTTTTAAGAGATTAACAGTCCTTGAGGTATGACACTCTGTCTCTTTGAAATCACATATAAAGTCTGAAAAGTGTCAATCACTAAATAAAAAAGTAACTTTGTAAGAAATAAACTGTGAGAAAAAATTATACGAAACAGATGTTGAAGTAAACTCCAAAAAAAAAATATAATTGAACAGTGCATTTTGCACGATGATACTACGTGTTTATAAGCAAATACACGTTGTCTCTAGTTTGATTCGCCGCATTTTATTCACAGAGTGGGACTATGGTTATGCCCGGTACGAAGGTAAAAAGACCATTGGTAAACGTTTTACACGCATTTTTATCGAACGCAAGCGCCAATGAATCTCTTAGTATATATGCAGAGATCCTGGAAATTTTACAGGGGGTTTTGAAGAATAATTTTATATTTCGAGGAGGGGGAACATGCCGGGATCAGAAAATTTTTCCGGGGTGGGGGTTGAAAAGTCAGACGGTTTTTGAGAGTTGATTTTAATCAACTCTCCTATGCAGTTACTCTGGCAAACCGAAACTGAAACAGTGTTTTGACCTAAGCACAAATCATCACCGCTGACAAGAGTTAGTTCTTGAAAATAATCGATTAATTCGATGAAATGTACGCTGAAGCATTTTTTAAAAGGAAACTTATTTATAAATATCTAAGAAATAGTCAGATTTTAAATAGTACGAACAATTTAGACGTTTTTTGCAGTCGTATGTATTCCTACGCCAGTGAGAGCTCAATATACTTTCGTTCAACCATCGGCTGTCTCCGTACATCTCCGACAAGCAGAGAGTCAGTCTATACCTGGTATTTAGAGGTCGCATCATCAAGCTATCACGTGACCTGGTAACCCTTACTTGTCGGAGATTAACGGAGACAGCCGAGAATCTGGTTGAACGAGACTTGAGTTCATTATTGGTTGGATCCATACACTTTTTGAAATATTTCGAATAACGATACATAGTTTGATGAAATCAATTCTATTTTTAAATATTACACAACATGACTCATAAGAGGTTTTCTCGAAATTCGGAAAAGTCCGAGAATCCATATTATAAAAATGTGCGTAATTCAAATAGAGATTATAAACTACTTGCCAAGCAAAATAACATATCGTTTATCTTAAGATAAATAATAATCGATAAAATCAACTCCCGCCAGTTTGATTTGAGTTTGCCAAGGGATGTCCGAGGCATATTTGGTAAGTTTATAATGTACACGTAATTGAAAGAAATTTCGCTGGGGGGGGGGGGGGTCTGGAACCTTTCCCTTTCTAGATCCGCGCATGGAGAAGAACAATGCCGGTAATTTTACTGTAATTTTATCCAATTTATTTAATTATTCATGTTCATAATTATCAGAAAACCATGTTACCTTTCAAAGCAGTTAAAACTTAAAACTTAAGATACGAACCATTTAGTCTCGGTGAGTATTGCGTCCGCGTACGAAAGAAATGGCAATTTTCAAGAAATTCGGATGGACGATCTGTGTCCTAGGTCGTCCATCCGATTCTTTTTCAGACTAAACGCTACATACCTGCAGTTAGAGATTGTCAAACTTTTATTGATTATGTCAATTTGTTTGTCTCACAGAATCATTTTTTAAATCAATAAATTTTCACCTTAAAAAAAAAGAAAGAAATCGGGCACAATTTTCAATGTTAGCATTTTACAATTTTATGGTCTAATAAAATTTCAAGAAACAACTCTTCATTGCTTTGTCCGAAATATTGCATGAAAAAATATTTACAACGCATATTTTAAATTACAAAAGGATATTCAAAATGAACTTGGAATAACCGCTAACAAACAGGCATAAAGAGAGACTGAGAACCAAATTCTTCTCTTTTTTTTTTTTTACATCAAAAGAAATTCAAAAATAAATCAAAATATATTTTTCTTTGTATGCGTTAATGAAAATGTAGATCAGCAAGGGGTTCTTTGTCGTGCAAGCACCTACTGAACAGATTGTTACACGGGTCTACAACGATGACAAATATCGAAACGGCAATATTGTGGGTGAAGGATGAATGTGTAGTTTGTTTTTGAAGTTTATTTTTGATACATGTAATTATATTTATCTGGATCGGTTATGTTTGTTTTGTTTATTAAAGAGGGGAATAAAGAAATGAGTAATTTCCAGGCACGTAGCATCGTTTTTTTAAAATGGGGGGGGGGGGGGGGGCAACTCATTCAACAAATCTTGACAAGCAAAAAAAGAAAAAAAACAAGAATTTTGAATTTTCCAAAATTTTCAAAATTTCGCCCATAATTTCATGATTTTCATACTATTTTTTTTACATGCTACCAAAATGGGGGGGGGGGGGGCAACTCCATGATAATTCAATTTTTGAATGTAAATTTTAAAAAAATAGTTATTGCGAGAAAAAGTGGGGAGAGTACATCTTTATGTAATATAATATGTGAAACTGATTTCATTCCACCCACAAGCTTGAACTAATGAAATAATTTTAATGAAAACAATATAAAAGACGTCATAAATCCCATATCAAACGACATATTACCACTTGATTCTGTGCGTCTTTTTAATGAATTCATAAACAGCGGCAAATTCTAAAATGTATTTTTAAAGTAATGTTAGCTGCAAGTCTGTAGACCTTGTATGAAAAATTTCGGATGGTAGTCAATTTTTTCGGGATACAGACCGAGCGGTACATATATGCAGCTAAGGTAACTAAGAATGCTTCCAATAAAATACTTTGTTGAGTAATGCAAGCTTTTAAGAAAGCAATACTTATATTTGTTTAAAATATAACACCCCAATACTTCGTCTTACATTCGCTCTTTGTAGAACAAGAAGAACCAGTATCAGTCTGACCGGCCTCACCATATACATTGTTGAAATCTAATTGTCATAGCATTGCATTGCTCTGCTTGTACACAATTTCTTTTAAAAATTAAACACTTAAAGTGTTCATCTATATGGCTACACATAACGTACACACGTGATTCAAAATAACCCAGACGGAAAACGATAAAGAATTCAGTCATTAAGTCTACATTTTATAGAACTTGTAAAAAACACATTGCGGGTCTGAATGTTTGTTGATATGTCAATCTATCAATATACAGTTTGTTAATTATTTTCGATTGCTAAGGCTACAGCGTATTTGATGAACATTGAACAACATTTTTTCCATGCCACTTTTTTCCATGGAAGATAGCGAGTACAAGTATAAAGCATTTATAAAATTTATTTAATTACCTCTTTAGAATTGTGTATGGAATAAATAATTTATAAGTTGCTGCTGAAGGTTGTTTGGTATTTTCGTTTGTAGATGTTTTGCAAGTAAAAAACGTACGTGAAACACGGGGCAAGTCATAATTAATATCCCTAATAACCGTAACTTAAAAGTAACGGCTTTGGATTCAAATATTATCGTATACGAATATTAAGTTCACTTTTTAAAATCATCTCCACGTTGATAATTATATTATATTCATCGTAAATCAGTATTTCTTTTTTTGCTTTAAAAGAAATGTTCTGTCGGGAGCAATCCCGCGTTCGCGTACATTTGTCATGTCAGTAATACACATTGTGCTTTATAAGACGGCCGTGTATACGTATTGTAGAAAAGTTGAGTTTAATTACCATGCATTGGAACCATTTTATTAACACATCTCCCATTACTGAAACAATTCAAAATGTCTCTGTTACAGTAACACAGTGGGACGTTAAACGTGAACGTCCAGCTCTACAAGCACATGCACTGTCGTCTAGGCGACGGCCTGAAAACAGCTAGCGACTCTCCTATCGATCGGTTACCTGAGTCTCGTTATGCATCTAAATATAGAAAGGGGCACCGTTATGAAACAAACAACAAAAATAAGATCAAAGAGGTTCATCTTTATGAAATGAAAATGTATATATGAACTAGAGACGAGCTCGTTGCAAGCAACGATTAGGTCTTCCGTCGTAGCTGCGTCATACTTGTGACGTAATACAAAAATTGATACCTGACCATGGTGCAATATTAGATGTATAAACACTGTGTAAAAGAAACAAAGTACATGTATATAAGCAAATACAAATCTTTAAAAGTTGTCTGAAGTTTGATTCGCTGCATGTTGTTTTTTTTTTGCATGTGCATTTTATTTTGAGAAACTTATCTAATCATCATAATTGACTCAATATACACAGAATATGGACGACGATTATAATCACACAGTGGGTATGCCCGGTATGAAGGTAAAAAGACCAAACATTTTACTCGCATTTTTTATCGAAAGCAAGCGCCAATGAATCTTTTAAAATGTATGCGGAGATCCTGGAAATTTTACAGGGGGTTCTGAAGAATAATTTTGTTTTTTGAGGGGGGAAGGGGGCATGCGCGGATAAGAAAAAAATCCTGGGGTGGGGGTTGAGTGTCTGACGGTTATTTGAGTTTGCCTGGGGATGTCCGAGGCATATTTTTGTAATTTTATATTGTACATGTTATGGAAATTTTGCGGGGGTAGAGGTGGGGTCTGGAACCCTCCCCCTACTTTTGTAAATCCGCGCATGGGGAAGACCGATGCCGGTAATTTAACGGTAATTTTAACCATTTTTATTTAATTAATCATTTTCAAAATTATCGGAATTCCAATATTACCTATAAACGCAGTTAAAACTTAAAATACGAACCATTTAGTCTCGGTGAGTATTTGGCCAACATGCGTCCGCGTACGAAAGAAATGGCAATATTCAAGAAATTTGGATGGACGATCTGGGTCCTAGGTCGTCCATCCGATTCTTTTTCAGACTAAGAGGTACAGACCTGCACTTAGAGAATGTCAAACTGATTATGTCAATTTATTTTGTCTCAAAAAATCAGTTTTTTTAATCAAAAAAGTTTTACCTTAAAAAAAAAAAAATCGGGCACAATTTCCAATGTTAGCATTTTACAATTTAAAGGTCTAATAAAATTTTGAATGAAGTTTCAAGATACTACTCTTCATTGTTTTATACGAAATATTGCATGGAAAAAAGATTTACATCGCATATTTTTAAATTACAAAAGGATATGCAAAATGAACTCAGATTAACCGCTAACAAACAAGCATAAAGAGAGACTGAGAACTAATTTCTTCTCTTTTTTATTTACATCAAAATAAATTCAAGAAAACATCTAAATATTTTTTCCCTTTATATGCGTTAATGAAAACGTTGATCAGCAAGGTCCGGTTCTATGTCGTGCAAGCACCTACTTAATAGATTGTTACACGGATCTACAACGATGACAAATATCGGAAAGGCAATATTGTGGGTGAGGGATGAAAGTGTAGTTTGTTTTTGAGGTTTATTTTTGATAATTATATTTATCTGGATCAATTTGGTTTGTTGGTTTGTTTTGTTTATTGAAAAGGGGAATAAAGAAAATGAGTAATTTCCGATATGAAGTCAAGCATATATTTTCATATTATCATTGACTTAAAACATGTTGGAAAAAAGAAATATTGTATCAAGCAGTTAGTTATTATGTGCAGATCATGCATTCCTCTGTGGTTTTCACAATTGCATGTATCAGTTACTACACGTATTCACTTACGGAGAAATAAATTTCCAAAGAGATGATATAGTTATCAGTTAAGTTCCAGATTGTCTTCTGCACATGCAAGCACGTGTGTAATCCTGATTTAAAAATAGGTATAATGGCCGTGGGGGGGGGGGGGGGGGTCATCGCAGCAAAATTGTGTATTAGCGTTCTAGAGTGTACATTGTTAATTAATAATTGATGTTGAATTGTTATTAACAAACAAAATCATAAATTTATAATAACTTACACTAAAATGCCAGGGAGTTCTGCTGGACGCGATTTCATTTGTCTTCAATTAATAGGGCGTAAGGATGCCCGCCTACTTTATACATATGCTCACGCGTCAACCGATTAAAATGACTGTATTTTGGATTTATAAATCGTTCTAAAACATTCAATCTGATATATCGTTGTTAACAATTCAAAACTTTGAACGATTAAATTTGTTTTTATACCTACCCCGACCCTCACGGAAGAATCCATTCTGATCAATGGAAATTTCATTTACAAGACTCCGCGCCAGAATGTCTCATTCGTTAATTTTTTCGAAGTTATAATAGTGGACGAGTCCAAAATAGGAATTTTGAGACACATCATACAATGTGAACATATGCCGTGAAAGTTTACTTTGCGTCTATTTTCTTATTTTGAGAGTCCTTTTTATCATGTTTATCATGGCTTGAAAATGACGGAAGGCCCTTGAATATTGTTATCTTTATGTCATATAACATGTTTTTATTCCACCCACAGGCTTGAATTAATAATTGCCTGACATCATGACAATGCATCTTTAATGTGTCAACATTTAAATTCATAATTGATGAAAACGTTATATGGGATGTAATAAGCAACAATAAGCAAGAGTTTTCAATTAAAAGGGCTTTTCACATTGCACGTGTGTAATCCTGATTTAAAAACAGATTGCCATATTTGAACGGTCAAAAAAAAGGGGGGGGTGGTCATCGCAACAAGATGATACACATTGTCTACTTTGGTACAATGTAAGTAATAGTTGGTGTTGGATTATCATCATTAACAAAGAATCATCAGTTTGGATTAATTAAAACAAATTATACATTCATATGATTGGAATATTTACTTGGGGGGGGGGGGGGGGGCTACGTACAAGTAATTCGCCGAAGTGGGGTGTGACCCGATTTTCGATCAATTGGGTGATTTCATTCATCTGGAAAAGGGTTTCACTCGCATGTCGTACTGAATGTACATCAAACAATTGCTAGTCAGTTAAGTGTGTATGTTAATTCGATAGCTTTCTTCTAAGACATTCAATCCAAAGTATAATATAATTATGTAGTTCTTAGTTGACACCCTCCCAATGGATCTATGCCGATTGATCTATCTGAGATCTCAGCTGTTGCGTGAATGGTAAAGAAAGACTTCGCGCCATAATATGTCTCATTCATAATTTTGGCTCGCCGATTTGTGGGCGAGTCCAAGTTAGGTCAGAGCACATGGTGTGTAGGTGGTCTTACCCACTTTATTTTCTTAACTGGTCATATAATAAATAGAGATATCATGGATCTTTCACTTTTGTCGGAGCATGTAATAAATGGAACCAAAAAATAAAGTAATTCTAATTGAATTAAATTGAAGTTAAAATGTAAATACCCCCTCCCCCCTACGGATTAGGATTTTCATAATTCCCCATTTTTAATATTCCTTGTCAAGATGTTTTGGATGAAGCTGCCCACCTACACCCCCCCCCCCCACACACACTTTCAAAAAACGATGATACATGTACGGAGGAGAACCAACCAGCATAATAACTTCTATGGAAGAAATTCATACTCGGGTAACGGTGGAAGCAGAAGAGGAAGGGGTTATTATTATTAGAGATATAATCCTAGATCACACTTTATTCTATACAACTGATGCATATCTACTTCCCCATACAAAACCGATTTATACTGAAGTTTAAACTTGTGTGAAATTTGTGTAAGAATTATCTTTTTTTTTTCTCTTTTGAGTATTGTTATCTTTTTTTGTTAATTTTGCTTTTTGCTTTTTATACCTTAATCTTACTTTACCAGTGTCATGACAATCTACAAAAACTCGATCAAGTGTTGTTATTGGAATATAGGTGGTTTGATTGTCCATGGTACAAACAAACTAGATGATCTTTTTTTCATCAAAGAAATACAAGAGTATGATGTAGTTATATTAGCAGAGACTCATATTGGATATAGCACATCTGTGTCTGTTGAACAATTCAACTGTTTTTCTGTATGTAGAGATATATCATCAAATGGAAGGTATTATGGAGGTCTAACTATTCTAAGAAGGAAAGAATTAAAAGATCATATCAAGATACTACCTACTACATGTAAAGACTACCGGTGGTTAAAATTTGATAAGAATCATTTCCATCTACATTCAGACCTCTACTTATGTGCTTTATATATGCCCCCTGCGAACTCTACTTATACTAGACATTTACCATATGACATATTGGAATTAATTGAAAAAGATCTTTTGTATTACAAAAAAAAGGTGATGTCTTGATGATTTGTGGTGATTTCAATGCTCGTACTGCAGATAAATTAGATGTTATTACGGATGACACCCCAAAGTACCTGATTTGTGGTGATTTCAATGCTCGTACTGCAGATAAATTAGATGTTATTACGGATGACACCCCAAAGTACCTTCCTTTGTTTGATTCATATTCTGTAGATAATACTACCAGAGTAAGACGAAGTCATGATACTGTATTAGACACAAGAGGGAAAGAGTTGCTTGAATTTTGTATACAAAATCAATTACGCATTATGAATGGAAGATGTTTAGGAGACATTTTTGGGCATTATACCTGTTTCAATCCCTTAGGTCAGAGTACTGTTGATTATTTATTAGCAGCTGAAAAAATTACAAAACAGCTTCTATATTTTAAAGTTTCTGAATTTATTCCTACCCTATCTGACTGTCATTGCAAAATATCATGGGAAATTTTAGCCAAATTCCAACATTCTTTACCCACCAGATCAGAGGAAGGGTTGCATAAAGTCCCTATTAATTACACTTGGACAGAAGGGTCAGTTATAAGATTTCAAGACGCTCTTAATTCACCAAATATTCAATCAAAAATCAATAATTTCCTGTCCAGAGCAGATAAATGTACACTAGAGAAAATATCTGAATTAATTTCTGACTTTGAAAATATTATTTTATCATCAGCTGAACTGTCGCTCAAAAAACCAAACTTTAAGAATAAAAATAAAGTTAAAAACAAAAAATGGTTTGACGCAGACTTGGGTAAAATGCGAGCAAGAGTTGTTGCTCAAGGTATACTATATTGTAAATCCCCCAAGGACCCCATTATCAGAGGGCACTACTATAAATTATACAGGGAATATAACAAATTAAGGAAGATGAAATATAGAAAATTTAGAAGCGACATTATTAACAAGCTAGATTCTTTGCGGATAGATGACCCAAAACAATATTGGAAACTTGTAAATGATCTAAGGGCAGAAAAAGCTGATTCAACTAATTATCCAGTAGAACCTAATGCATGGTTAAACCATTTTAAATCTTTACATTCATCAGTGGACAAAAACTTTGAAGACAGATTTAGAGAATTAAATTTTCTACTTGCAGAAAAAGAACGTAAACATAACATATTTAATAAACTAGACAACATAATAACAAACAAAGAAATATCTGCTGCAATTTCTTCTTTGAAATGTGGAAAAGCAAAAGGGTTAGATCTTATATCGAATGAAATGTTGAAAAGTGGACACACATTTCTCATACCTTGATTATTGAAACTATTTAATTTATGCTTTTCCTTTAGTTATTACCCAGAGTAATGGGCTAAGGGATATATCACTCCTATATTCAAATTAAATGATCCCTGTGACCCAAACAATTACCGTGGAATAACTATAACAAGTAATCTTGGCAAACTTTTCAATACTATTTTGAACACCAGATTAGATAACTTCCTAAGTGAAAATAATCTGATACACCCTTGTCAGGTTGGATTCACAAAACATGCCAGAACCTCTGATCATTGTTTTATTGTTAAATGTTTAATTGATAAATATTCTAATACAAAAGAAGGTAGATTATATGCCTGCTTTATAGATTTTCATAAAGCTTTTGATAGTGTTGTTTCAATGTGGGAACAAAATTTTATTGTATCATTAATAATATGTATATGAAAAGTGAAGCATGTGTTAAATATGATAATTTTCTTACCTCCTCATTTCCTATCAAATTAGGGGTGCGTCAAGGAGACAATTTGAGCCCCACATTATTTAAAATGTTTATAAATGACCTGCCATCATATTTACAGGGCTGTATTGACTCTATATCATTATACTCAAAAAACATAGACTGTTTAATGTATGCTGATGACATAGTAATCTTTTCATCATCACCAGAAGGACTTCAGCAAAAATTAAATGCTTTAGAGAAATATTGTGATGACTGGGGTATGCAAGTTAATTCCAATAAAACAAAAATTATTATATTTAATAAAGCTGGGAGAACAATAAACCATAAATTTAGTTACAAAAATTTCAATATTGAATGTGTACCAAATTACAAATACTTAGGCATTCATTTCGCAGCTTCAGGGACTTTCTCACTGGCTAAGGTGGAATTACACAAAAAGGGACTGAAAGCTTATTTCAAACTACGAAAAGACTTCCTGAGTCTAAACCCCGGGATATCGACTAGCTTAAATGTATTTGACCACACTATAAAGCCAATTTTACTTTATGGCTCTGAAATATGGGGAATCTTTAACGTCAATAACATAAAAATAAAACAGTCTAATGATATACTGATACAACAATGTTATAACAACTTAATAGCTGAAACTTTACATCTAAAATTTTGTAAAACCATATTGGGGTTGAATAAGAAAAGTATGAACCATGCTTCACTTTCTGAACTAGGAAGATTTCCTCTACATTATGATATTGTCAATAGATTACTAAAATATTGCTACAGATTAGAAAATTTAACAACAGAGTTTCCTCTATTAAAAGATGCATTTATATGTAGTAAAGAACTTCATTTCGCCCAAAATACAACTTGGTATTCCTCTATTGAAAAGCTACTAAACATTCTTAATATTCAAAACATTATGACATATTCTAAAAAAGACTTTGTTACTTCTTTAAAACAATCTCAGACTAAAAAATATTTGATTGATTGGCAGTACTCAAATGAAACACTTAAAGATGGCAAACTTGTTACTTATTTATTTTTGAAAACTAACTTCAGACTGGAAAAGTATTTAACTATATTAAGACCTGAATACAGAAAGCCAATCTGTAGACTGCGGATATCAGCGCATAGACTTTTTATTGAATCGGGCAGATATAATAACACACCTAGAACAGAAAGAATATGCAAAAATTGTACACTTAATAAAATTGAAGATGAAGAACATTTTCTTATCCAATGCAGCAAATTTACAAAAGAAAGAGAGGAATTATTTGATTTAATTTCATCTAAAGCAAAACATTTTACTAGTTTAGAAGATAAACAAAAATTATTTTGGATTCTAAACTGTGAAGAATTAGATATATTAAACTCTGTTGGTAAATTTTTACAAAAGGCATTGCCTTAATTTGTATTTCCTATTCAAATATTGGTTTTTTATTTTTCAATCATATGATAAACTATTTCAAATTTGTATGTGCATTTGTATCTTGACATATTTATGTATGGTGTTTAACATAAATATATAGAAGACACTATATTGAATGTATGGAAACATACATTATTATACATATATATATATACATATATACTACTTAATTGTTCATGTCTGTCATAGTTCTTTAAATCATCCAGCTCTTTCCCTCTTGTATATGTTTATTGAATGTTTTATGTTCATTGGATGTTGTATGTCAACAGTCTTCATGTTGCCTCTTGAGGGCCCTTAATTGGTTAATAAAGAAATTGAAATTGAAATTGAAATTGTACGTGCTTGAATATCCTTTCCTATATGGTTGGAAATAACAAAATGTCTTTGATTTTGCATCTAATATATAACAAATTCAATTTTTAATTTGGCTGTTTGAGATTATTCGATACATGTACATTCCTAAAATGATTTAAAATAATGAAATGATTTAATTTCCAGTGATATACAGGTACATGCACTCGATCGAAGAAAAAGATTGAAATTGCTTCTAAACTCTGTACGTTCAGTTTAATAATTTATGATCCGCAGCGAAAATTAAATTTCATTTCTTACAAGATAGCCTAATTGATACATGCATGCTTCCATTGAATTAATTTTGGTAGTCAGGCAAGCTTTTTGGAAAGCTATAGCTTGTATAATATTAAGGTCAGACGCGACCTTCATGTATTTTCCATTTTTTCCTTTCTCCACAATGTGAAGATTTCAATTTCGTTATTTCATAGTTAAATTTTTATGTAATATGATTTTTTTTGTTTGGATATAAAGTGTTCAAATGAAAATATATAGTATGACTTTACTTTTAAGCATTCAAATGCAATTTGCGTGCTATTTCAAGGAAAGTTCGAAATATTCTAGCTCCAAAACGAGCCTGGTAATGTACTCTAAATTTTTTGGAATTAACAGGTTTAAATGTTAATAAATAATGAAATATCAAGGAAAATGGTTTTAAGAGAGCAATACTGATTTGTTTAAAAATAACACCCTAATACTTCGTATTACATTCGCTGTTTGTAGAACAAGCAGAACCAGTATCAGTCCGATCCCTACCGTATACATTGTTCGAATTTAATAGCGCTTTGCATGTACAAAATATCTTTTAAAAATTGAACACTGAAAGTGTTTATCTATATGGCTATTAATCGATATGTACATGTACACATAGCGTACACACGTGATTCAAAATACCCCAAACGGAAAAATTCACTTATTGAGTCTACATTTTATAGAATTTGCAAAGAATACATTGCGGGTCTGAATGTTTGTCAATGTGTCAATCTATCAATATACAGTTTATTAATTATTTTCGATTGCTAAGGCTACATCGTATTTGATGAACATTGAACAACATTTTTTCCATGCCATTATTTCCACCGAAGATAGCGAGTACAATTATAAAGCACAATTTATTTAATTATCTCTTTAATATTGTGTACTAGTATGTAATAAATAATTTATAAATTGCTGCTGAGGGTTGTTTGGTATTTTCGTTTGTAGATGTTTTGCAAGTAAAAACGTGAAACGCGGGGCAAGTCATAATTAATATCCCTAATAACCGTTACTAAAAACTAGCGGCTTTGGATTCAAATATTATCGTATACGAATATTACGTTCACTTTTTAAAATCATCTCCACGATGATAATATTATATCCATCAGAAATCAGTATTTTGTTTTGCTTTATAAGAAATGTTCTATCGGGAGCAATCCCGCGTTCGTTTAAATTGCCAGCGTACATTTGTCATGTCAGTAATACACATTGTGCTTTATATGACGGCCGTGTATACGTACTGTAGAAAAGTTGAGTTTAATTACCATGCATTGGAACCATTTTATTTACACATCTCACAGTACTGAAACAATTCAAAATGTCTCTGTTACAGTAACACAGTGGGGCGTTAAACATGTGTACGTCCAGCTCTACAAGCATATGCACTGTCGTCAAGGCGACGGCCTGAAAACAGCTAGCGACTCTTCTATCGATCGGTTACCTGAGTCTCGTAATGCATCTAAATATAGAAAGGGGCACAGTTATGAAATAAACAACAAAAATAAGGTCAAAGAGGTTCATCTTTATGAAATGAAAATGTACATATGAATAAAAACATTTGGGAATTTTATGTGGAATTATTTTTGTGCGCTGCATGTATCAGTTAGTGCATTACAAAAAGCCCTTTCATAACTTCCTAAACGTGCGCACCCCCACAAAAATGGACCTAACTGACAACAATTGTTTCTGCAAATACTGGCTATAAATTACGAAAACATTAAATTGATTACCACGGAAGGATTCAAAATTAATATCTTAACAACTTTGCTTCAATAATGCATCAGAAATATTTCATTCCTTTTTAAGTTATTGACAAGAAACTTTGGACGCCTCTAACTCCCTAATTATAGGGGCCAGCCCCTTTTTCGGTATACCGAATGAAAGGTCTTGGTAAGACCAAGAACTTTTAAAATACACGTTATAACAAATTTTTATCAGGTAGAAAACTAACACGGAAAATACGCGAATTTATTTGATTTTTTTTCTTACCTTTGTTTCAACATCTATACCACCCCTTTTATTTGCATTTAAATAGTTAATGAAATATATCTCGCACAAATTCAATGTATTAGCTTCCAAACCAGCCCATCTTTGAGACTCTGCCAGTCATCGTTAAAGCTAAACCTCCCTGGACAAAAGAAGTCGTTAAATTTTACTAAAAGGGGAATAACTCAAAACCGGATAGGGATTTTCCTCAACTAAAATATGCAACGACAACATCACGCGGCATGTTATCAGTCCTGAAAATTTCAAAACGATCGGTGAACAAACGAGCGAGATATTAAGGATCAAAGTTGGCGTCTAGAAGGAAAAAAATAAGAAGAAATTTGAAAATTTTTCAGAATAATAGTAAGGTTTTCAGCTCTCAGCGGAAAACCTTAATAATATAAAAAAACAACAACCCTGAAAAGGTGGAGGGGAGGTGATTGATTTATAAAGAAATGGTCCGAAGGAACAGAATCAGTATTCAAAGGTGTTACCCGTGCAGTGTCCTGAAAGAAAGTTAATAAGCGCGTCTTTCTAAACAAAGAGACTCGCTAGAATTACCGCGTTTAATTTCATTGGTCAAATGATGACACCAACATTACGTCACCAAATAGAGCCCTTTCTACTTCTAGATAATATACATTAAAAATGCGATAACTTGTAAGGCGAAAAATAGTAAATCAATATATATAAAGCATTTTAAGTAAACTTAAAATTCCTTTATAATAGTAAAGGAAATCCCAGCGGTACTCATTGTATACAGCAATCATCCTTTTTTGTAGTTTTAAAACTATCATTGAACTTTCAGCAACACTACATTTGGAATAAAAACAACTCAGTGGAAGGCAATCATCCTCCATCATATTGGCTTTTAAAGGAACAATTATGGTATATTTCAATCGTTCATAGCTTTTTTTTGTTTCTTAGAAAGGCCAAATTTCTTTACTACTATCCTTTGTTTATTCCTAATGCCGTTCATAATTTGTTACATTTTCTATAGGTTGCAACTATTGTGTTAATATCATTAAGCAAGGAAATTGCCAAGGGTAAATCATGTGATTTAGAGAAGGCTCTCAAATCAATCGGTTTTAACTATGATTTTCCCTGTAAGTACCACGACATAAAGGAAAATTCTACAACTCTGCGTAATTTGGGAATAGCATCCTTGGCTGTTGACATCATATTTTTCCTTTTGATCTTGATTTTCCCTTTGCTGTTTTCAATATGCAAACTGCTAGTACGCACATTTGTAAGTAATTCTTACATTATATTTTGCATTTATAATGTAAATTTATTTTCAAAATATAATTTATAATCTAATTGCTAAATTTATCCTTTTTTCCAGCTTCCACTGGTTGCAATTTTTTCGGAATTCATTATCATGGGATACAATGATATTCTTTACTCAAAAACAGCGCGAAAAAATATGGTTTGCATTTTTAATTTAATCTTGTCTTTAATTTTTGTCTGCATACACTGAAGTGTCAAATAAAAATAAACTATATTAAAATTGATACTGGGTTATACAATACCAATTAACAAGAAATCTGAGAAAATTTGTTTTTGATATAAAAGTTTTATTGAAATTGAAATTTCTGGTTTGATAAAATTTGTTATCATTTTAAAGTTTATATGTACTTGTATGTTTTTTTTTCTCTTTTTGTCATTCTCTTATCGCCTTTACATTAACGAAATTTAAGCTGCATTCTTTACTGCAAAATTATAGTTTATTTGAAATGAAAAAATTGCATTGGTTTATTAACTTAATAAGTAATATTTTCATTGGTAAATCTTTTTAAAGACCTAAATCACCAAACATTGCATTATTGTCGTCCTATACAAAATTGCGCTCCTTTACAACACATTTATCTTTATTTAGAAGAAATGTAGCGATTTGTTTTAATCTTGTCAATTAAAAAGGATAAAGTTTAATCCACATACAGAATTATTTTAAAAGAATATTCTTGCAACCAAATACAATTTTGAAAGTGATAGTTATATCGATTGAATATGTGTTTAGACACTTTGAATGATTGAATGAAAATGACAGGTTGATTTGATTTTCAGAATTATGTTCAATTACAATCAGATCTGACAATTTGGCTTGGGGCACATTATACTTCTGATAATGTCAGTAGTAGTGATGAAATATCAAATAGCTGGAATAAGCTCTTTATTGAGGTAAGATATTTAAGTTGAGGACGGATAAATATTGTGATTGCAAATCTTTGTAATTTAAAGAATATTCAAAAATATTAAAACTAATAAACAACGACGTTTTAATGTATCTAAAATGCGTGAGATCAATTGTTCAATAATTATATCGTTTTTTTCCCTTCAAATATAACCACTTTTTTTGGAGTACGAATGTTGTGCTGTAAACCAAGTTCAAGGAACGACCAACGACTTTGACAACACCCCATGGTGTACTACATCCGGTTCCTGTCAGGCAACAGCCTCCCAGATCCCGAAGACCTGCTGCAATGGTGTCTCAGAGGACGATTACGGAAGCGCACCAACATTCTGTAATTCCTCTGTTAATCCCTGGACCTATAAATCGGTAAATCTATACTACATGTACGTGCTTTGTGGATATTTTTATATGACAATCATATGAAAGGTAGCAGATATGTCGATGAAATTTAATTGAAAGATATAATTAAAGAAAACTTGGTTATAATGATGGAAAGATGAAATTGTGAATGAGATGGTGTAACGTTGAGTGTATTGCTTTGATAGATAATGAGCTACATACAAGAAAGTTTGTAAACAATTATCATTTATCAATTTTCTGAACAATATATTTTTTATGTAGAACTGCATGATCCCGATCAGGATGCTAAGCGTTGTAGGCATTAAGGAGCACCATGTAAGCCTGTTTCTGACCTTCTTACTAATTATTGGGACTTTAAAAGTAAGTTTTATTGATAAATTGATAACTAAGTTAGGGATATGGGTCACGGTGCCATTGAATTATGATTTAACTCTATATAACTCATCTATTTACAATACTGACATTATTTTTGTCATAAGAAATGTCTCTCTCTTTACAGATAGCTGAATTACTCATTGAATTGTCGTTGATATCAGTACATGTTTACTTTTTGGTCGTTGGATTTGAAACAGAATCAAAATAAGAGAAAGAGAAGATTGACACTGAAAATAAAACGAATGGAAAAACAGAGTAAAACATGTAACTTGTATGAATGCGGGTGATAATTCATAAATGTGAAAATCATCTTGTTTATTTATCTTAATGTTTTATGGAATAAAAACCCTAAAATTATACAGATGTATTCAGATTGTGCAATCTACATATTTAAAGCAGTGCAAAAAAAGAAGAAATTAAACGGAGTATTTTACACTGCAAATGAACTTTTATTAAACTCATTGCAACTATTCAGTTATCTTAAAAGATATATTTCCAGACTATGTTTATATACGAGGGTTGTCCCAAAATAGCGTAGACAAGTGGCGTTATTCAGTTAATCGAAGACAAAGGAAGATGATTTGTGTCACAAAGGGTTCAAGAAATTTGCATTCAAATAATGTTTTAAAATCAAATATTGTTTGAGATTAAATTAGTGAAATGAAAGCATGTTAGATCAGAAATTCGACATGCAGCGCAATGTCAGAAACAAAAAGTTAAAATCAACATAACGAAATGAAAATTGCGAGGAAAAGTACTGTTCGAATGAAAAAATTCAAATAAAACATACATTGATATTTGATAATAATTCTGTTATTTACTTAGAAAATGCTTTGGCTATAACAAAACTTATATTTTATAGCGCGTTTTGTGACAAGTTCAAAAGTTAACTCGTAATAAAATGACGATGTCAGCGTTTAAGGCGGCGCAGCAGAAACTGAGACCATGAAATAAATCCTAAGCGGCTTTGGAATTAAACGAAATTAACAAAATCGATTAAAAATGCTTTTTGTGAATAAGTAGTTAAGCAACATTGAAAACATTTGAACAAGTATGATGACAATAAGTGGAAAAAAGAAACCCCGAACGATATCAATGGACGTCAAAATGTTAAACGACATATTTCGGCAAGACGGACGTTACACAACAAGTAATACAGAGCAAGTTTGGAGCCGACAGATCGTTTGTACTAAAAAAATATTTAAAATAAACCCAACTAGAAATACATGTTGAATGTTCACTCAGGTTACTTGTTCAAAGATAATATATATATATATATATATATATATATATATATATATATATATATATATATATATATATATATATATATATATATATATATATATATATATATAAAACACTGTTTTGGAAATAAAACGTACATGTTATCGTAAACGATGTGGAGGGTTTAGCAACAACGTAAAACTGGAAATTTTCGACGTCGCACATTGCGCCGCCTGACAAAACTTGTTGTGTCTAATTATTCATTTTCTCAAGAAATAAATAAAGTACTGATTTGAATTTTTCAGTATTGTTTGCCAAAGAGTCAAAGAAAGAAGAAAACATAGAAGTCTAATGAAATTGCAGTGAACAGATTTTACATTATGTATCCTGTCTACGCTATTTTGGGACAACCCTCGTACTTTTAGTTTTAACGAGGTGAAAAAAATGTTTAATCAAACATAACAAATTTGACTCCTCCTGTAATAAACAACTTACATCTACATGCGATAGCACAGAAGACTCATTCAAGATTCGACATTCTATATACGAAACTCGAAATACGAAATTCGAGATTCTAAATTCAATATTTAATACCCAAATTAACCAATCAGTATGATCACCAGTATCCTAGCGACACCAAACTGTTCAAAACAAAAATCAGCCGTACATGGACTTACAAATAAATGCTATTTTATTCCTAGTTAAATGATGACTTGTACAAATTATTTTAAACAAAATAAATTATCATTAAATTAGTACGAATACTGTGTGCTTCGCGAATCCAATTGATTTTGCTCGCCAGATGTGTTTCACCATTATCAGTATAAAACCGTGACACATTCGCCTTAATTGTGCAACATTGTGGAGTATGAAGAGTTATTTCTATTTAAAAACCAGCCTGGTTTCAGTAATAAATCTGAACATTATTTACCATTTTGTTAATACATTGTATGTATAAACTAATTATTGAGAATCAATCAGATTAGATCCAGATTAATTGAATTACAAGAACATCTAAGACTCTTTATATAATCAAAGTATCGAAGTACTCACGGGAGTTGATTTTATCGATTATGATTTATTTTAAAATCAACTTTAAGTTATCTTGCATGGCAGTTAGTTTCTAGTCTGTATTTAAATATACGCACTTTTTTGTTATATGAATTTTAGACTTTTCCGACAAGAATTTCGAGAAACCCCATATGAATAATGTTGTGTAATATTTAAGGATAGAGATTTCAAACTATGTATAAGTAATCAAAGCAATTCTAAAAAATCTATGGATCCAAGCACTATTGATCTCCGACAAGCAAGAAGGCCTTTGTGCTTGTCGGAGATTTACGGAGACAGTCGAGCTGTATTAAACTCTGGCGTAGGAATACATGAGACTATTAATTTTAAATATCTTAGTTATTCGTATTAAATAAAATCCGACTATTTTGAAAGTGTTTCCTTGAAAAACAATGCTTCAGCATACATTACTTTGAATTTTTCTATTATTTTCAAGAACTAAGTCTTGTCAACGGTGCTGATTTGTGCTTAGGTCCAAACACAGTTTCACTTTCGGTTTGCCAGAGTAACTGCATAGGAGAGTTGATTAAAATCAGCTCCCAAAAAAACCACCTTACGAGTCTAGCTTGGCATTGTTTTTAATAAAATGAAATACGTTCAGATTTAACGTCCCTTCTCTCTCTCTCTCTCTCTCTCTCTCTCTCTCTCTCTCTCTCTCTCTCTCTCTCTCTCTCTCTCTCTCTCTCTCTCTCTCTCTCTCTCTCTCCGTTTTTACATTGGAGAAGTCTGACGTACTAGTAAAAGGCGGAGATCCAGGGAAATAGAACACAAACGTTCCGTACATTTACAAGCTTCTTGTTGTTAAATAACACAAAGGCAAAATGGTTGAAACTACAATGTAATCAGATCAACGTTCATTTTATGCAAATATGTTTTATAATATTAACGATTTCTGTAAAAAGCACTTTTATATACAATAATTCACACGATGCATATTCTTCAAAGAGAATCAAACTGAGTACTTATTATCATGTACGCATGTACCCAAAATAGCATTTTATAATCCATCATGTACTTATTCTTTAACGGTGATTGGTGATGAGATTTGCTACAAGGATGTATCTCGAATGACAAATCTATGAACACATAAGTACTATCTTATAATGCAAATACTATTTACCGATATATTAAAATATATCAGAATCAATGAATGACTCTACTTTTTCTTTGTATATAGGATATTTATTTTCAGGTTTTCTTCTAAGAAATATGCGACATAAACCTATACCTCAAAACCCTCTCACGGATTATGAAATTAAGTTTTTCCGTACCCTTTCCCTTCCCTTAATGACGGGTTGTTACCGTAGAGGCTCGCATCTATTGACCAATGATGGTCTATTGGTCAGGAACAAGTCTTAAACACGACCTTTTCTAGTTGGAAACGATACTATTTGTTCCAGATGGTTGTCATATTATTACCATAATGTAACCATTTGCTTTTTACCAGAATTGATTTTGCAAATAAAAACAAATGAAAGTTAATTATTGTTTATTTATTATAATAGTTTTTATCAGGAACACAATACGAACTGTGATGTTTTGTCACAAATAATTAGTTTGAATTCATGATTTAAGTAACAAGTACGACAATGTTTATTAGGCATTTAAATGCATTTTGTTATCACCATAAAAGTCAGTGTGTTTTGTTTAATGTTTAAAGAATAAATTGTTTAAGGTTTCCGGATTAAACTTCTATGATTGTCTTTAGTTATCATTATTAATTCCCTTATTGTATTCATTCTGTTTCTTATTATAAAGGACTTCTGTTTCATCGGAAAACCTTATTGTTGTTGCATTCTTTTCCCTTATTGTCATTATCTTTTTCTGGAACGTTTTCTAAAAACTTGCTTTGGTCGATTTCAATGAAACTTTCAGATGTTATAATAAACAAAATAAGAAATTCATTTAGCGGTTTAAATTTTGTCGTCACGTCTGGTCCTGAGATAAAACAGCTTTTATGTTTTTGCTTATTCACAATTTCAATATACTATCAAACTTTCAGCGATTGTAAGTAGTGTTGGCCGCAGTGCTTATTCCATATACTAGTATGGTGTCCGCCGTCACTTCCGGTCGTCACCAGATGGCAACACGGAATCCTACTTTTTTCAACTTTTTTTGCTTAACAATATTAAAAAAATGTTTTTTGGAGGTTATTGGAGACGCTTTAACATTAAGACTATGTGATTTGTTTCAAGTTCGATCAAAGCATTCACGATATTTTGGGGCTTCAAATTTCTTCAAAAAGAGTTTCCGTGGCGTAAAAGTTAAAGTCGTGGACTTGCACCCAACCTGGGTAAAATTCCAAAGTGCCAAATATTTTTTTCTTTCTTAATTGTATTTTGATTTACACATTTTTTTGTTGAAAACATTAATTTTTGATTTTAACAAATATCACAACAGCGCGTTTTCCCAGTATAATATATGTCAATTGGAATTTGAAGAATTGTTAAGATATAATAGAAAAGAACAAAGATATCTAAAGCCTAGTGAAATGTACATTCAAACTAAGGACATCTCGCTCATCGCTCGCAACGAGATCGCGTCTAGTTATTATTTTCCCCATAAATTTTTTTGGCACGCGATTTTTTCAACAATCATTCGACCAATCATGACCATTTTCATTTTAACAAATAATTGCCAGTGGTACTAATTATATAAAAAGCACATTTCGTCATTTCCGGTACCAGTTTATTGCTGATTTTGTAGTTCTTACGATCCCTTCTGTGCAGAGAAAAACTAAGAGAAACTATCAGATATTGAAATATTAAATTTCAGGATAGGTACACAATAGTTCGAAGTTGGGCACCGTGTAGTTGTTTTCCGTCAATAGCACCGTTTATTTGAGATCGCTAAGTGAGCTATCTGATAGCAATGTTTATGTTACATGCGTAGATCAAACAAATTTCAATTTTCGGGATTAGACGAAAGTAAACATTGCACTGGTATTTTGTCGTGACAATGCTATTTTTTCTCGTAGTAATAACTTGTAGGTAACTGTATGACCCCTTTTACTAAGGGTTAAGTATGGCCTGATTTCGACTCAACATTTTAAGTCGTTCGTGAATTTTCAAGCCTCAAACCCCCTTAATTTTGCACCAATTTTAAGGCATGCCAAAGTTTTTGTTAGAAGTCTACTACTATGTCAAACATGTTAAAAAATTGCTTAGATTATTTAGAAAAAACATATATAATAATATCCAAATCAGTTATCTAATTATTGACAATAAATTAAAACTACATTAATCACTCAATTCTGACGCTACCTACCTACACACCCCACCCCACCCCTACCGACCGACCCCACCCAACCCCACCCCACCCCACGTGCCCAACCACCCAACCACCAATGTTAACTCGATGTCGATCAACATTGCAATGTCGACTCGATGTTGGTCAACATCGCGATATCGACAATGTTGACGATGTAAACATGATATAAAAGGTACGATGAAGACACGATGTTGACCCAATGTCGATCAACACTGCGATGTCGGCGATGTAAACAGGTGAGAGGGAACACGATGTAGACACGATGTTGGTTAACATTGCGATATCGACAATGTCGACGATGTTAACAGGATATAAAAGGTATGATGTAGACACAAAGTCTACAAGATGTTATCAACATTGCAATGTCGACGATGTTGACGGTGTAAACAGGTTATAGGATGTACGATGTAGACACGAAGTCTACACGATGTTGATCAACACTGCAATGTCGACAGTGTAAACAAAAAAGAAGTGTGCCTTCATGTAGACACGATATCGACTCAATTTCGATCAACATTGCGATCTCGATTTCGATCAAAATCGCGATATCGAAGATGTCGATGATGTAAACAACATATAAAAGGTACGATGTAGACACGATGTCGATCTCTATTGCAATGTCGACGATGTCGACGTTGTAAACAGGAAACAAGACACACGATGTTGACACAATGTCGACACGATGTTGGTCAACATTGCGATATCGAAAATGTACACAGGATAGATATGGTACGCTACAAATGCAAATTTAATAATTATGCTTATATGATATTAACACAATATCTACTCGGTATTGGCCAACATTGCGATGTCGACAATATTAATAAAACATCGTGCATTGGACATTCCTCTCATCACATTGTAATCCCTCTATATTAAACATGTCACAGTAAGAAACTTAATAATCATTTTTGCTTTTTGCTTTTGGCTTTAGACTAACGGTAAATGAAAAACTTCTTAAGAAAAACATATATATTATTAAAAAAAACCCCAATAAACATTATTTTTTGCCACGAAAAAAAATAAAACAAAATAGTGTTGAAGAGAGCTGGTGAATGTTAAGCATATACAGAAAACGTCATATAAGACTATGGTATGTTAATATACCAGTATTTTACCGGTATTATCTTTATGTATGCTTATTATCCTTGAGATTCATTTTTGATTTTTTTTTTACCTTTCACACATTCCTTCTTTAAACAAACATTGAAATAACAGGAAGTTATAAAAAAAACAAGTCCAATATAGGCAAACTAACATGAAACATACCATTACGGAATAAATCACATAAAGCACTTTAATATATATTGAAATTTTTTTATGTCATATTCTTTGCATTGTATTCTAATTGATTATTTTACTTAGGAGCATGGGGTAAAATGCATCCACTTTTCGGTATTATTAGCTAACTCATTAGCCCGAGAACTAGGCGAAAGGATTATATCGAGTGTTTAACAAGCAAGTCAAACAAAATGTAAGAATAAAAAAAAATGAAAACAAATTAACTACTTGCTTGCTATTTTTGATAGATTGAAGAATTGCTTTTACGATATATTGCATTAATTTGATAATAAAAGAATTTTATGTTTAGTATATCATTCAAAGTGGTAGTGCTCTCTTTTGTGAATTTTCTTTTACTGTGGAAGAACATTTTGGGATCTTGGCAAATAAGAGACGATAACTCCTTCTTGTTAAACCTCTGGTTCTATCAAACAGTGGTTGTTGTTCTTTGTTAGATTCACTATGTCCTGTTACAGCTACATATTTAGTAAAGTGTTATTTCAAATGTTTTCATAACAGTGTTGACTTTTTTTCATAATCATTAGATATCAAATATTTTTGGATTTTACAGGTAACGCAAAAGTTATTATTCCGACAGTATAGGGTAACTATTGAAAGGCTTCGAATGTTATTGATAATGAACGCAGTGTAAAAATTGGATATCATATACCACCAGTTTAAAGGTATATAAACCTCCCATGCAATATTTTTGTCTACCTTACAAAATTTTTGTTATAAATCTTTGGTAAAAATTGAGAAGTACAATTCATTGACGAGATATTAATGACAATGTAAATCATATACATTCACAATATTTTGTCATAACTTCAATGCTATTTATTAGAAATACATGTAAGTATTTACTTGAACTAGGATGTGCTCTGATCGCATTGATGAATACAGTGTTAGAAGAATACAGTAGAACTGTAATATAAAAGTAGAGGAAATGAATATTTGCGATAATGTGATGTATTACTTGCTCAAAAAAAATGTTACATTAACGTGATATTGGGATTACACTACCTGGGATAATGCATATTTTATAATTCAATATAATGATATTTGTGAATAACAAATTTATGCATAGAAATTTATTTAAATGTGTTTTTTTACCATATAAAGTGATATTGAACACAGTTATAAGAGGACCAATCTGACATAAGTATGAATGTCAGATAAATAAATATAAACTAATCAACCCATCAAGTTGTTGCTTTCTTTTTGTGATATATTTATCAACTAGTATTGGATTTCTGAAGACATGAATGTTAGTTGTTCATCTTGAATATTTCAATATTTACTAGTTTTGTACATGCCATTACGAATTGGTTGTTTAAAGTATCACATTTGTATTTGAAATTGAAACCACTCTAACGGTTTAATTCGAATGAGTTGTGTTTAAAAATAAATTCTTTGATAAGGAAATAAATTAGCAGTGCCTACCATTTATTTCTTTAAGAGTTGTTTTTTCATACAATTTAAACCTTATTCAAAAAAGCTGTATTTATGATCGGTTAAATTACATTAGGTGTAGCTGATAAAGATATGAGTCAGTCACTAACAACAATGATATCAGATCTTCAGATCACGAAACCAGTGCACAGTGCAGCGGAAAATAGTTAGGCAACAGGCAAATGCATTACAGATGTTAATTTATACTGCGAGCTATGGCAACAAACAAAACAATTTTTCGGAAATTATTCTTGAAATAAATATATTTCATAATTTTGTCATACATTTCTGTATCTAAAATACAATCGCCTTTTCAATTGAGTTAATTTTATCATTATGAACACATTGATGTTGCTGCTAAGACTACTTTTTCCCTTGTGAACAACTAGTACTGATGCAGTCATTATGAATGAATTAATTTCATAATGTTGCTATTGTGAAAATGACACTCAAACTTTTTTTTTATCAAAATAACAGACTAGAATACTTATAATGATAACACGAGGTTGTGTATATGATAGGGGATGGTGAGGAAAGACGAGCGCATATCTGACCAAGACTAAATGAATGATTAACAAATTTAGCATTTCCAGTTAGTTTACATGCTTCTACATGTAAAGATAATGACAAGGAAATTAAAAAAAAGAGATTGATAGTTAATAATGATTTTTGTTAAGAAAAAAAAATTAAGAGCTTCTAACATTTATATATTTTTGATTATATTTATTAATAAACAGACAAATTCATATTTATTAAAAAATCAATCATTATAATGCTAGAATTAAAATAAAACCTTTCTCCTGTGTATTGTGGTTGCAACCACTATTTTTATGATTTTTTTTTCATTAGTGGTTGGGGATGTATTTCATAAGATGAATCACTTTGCAACCACCATTGAAATACAACCACTATTTGAATAGATTTTTTCAATAGTGGCTGGGGATGTATTTCAATAGATAAATAACTTCGAAACCACAATTGCTTATACAATTAGTCTGTGTTTCTCCAATAATGATTAAAAAAATACATATTTTGAATGCAAAGTAAACAGTAACATTAATGGTGACGAGAGAGAGAGAGAGAGAGAGAGAGAGAGAGAGAGAGAGAGAGAGAGAGAGAGAGAGAGAGATATGTTTATTTTGAAGATTATATCTTTCTGTTTTAGAAAGAAAATATTAAATTTAAATTCGTGTATTCAATTCTTGTATTATATTTGGAAATACATAAATTATGGGAATTGATGTATGTTTTCAATTATAATAATTCCTCACATTATGTTTTATATTAGACTTTAGTATACATTTTGTGAAAAATGAAATGAAGAGTGTAAATAGTTTTGTTGCAATAAATAGAACAAATATATCATAAGAAGTAAGCATTTTTGAAATTTTGTCTGGTTATGGTCTAATGACTTCCGAAGAAGATAAAGTTTTGTTCTTAATTTGTTCTTCATAAAATGCACTTTTTAAAATTATTGGTCATGAAATATTCTATTTTCAGTTGCATAGTTATTAAAAAAAATAAATATGCATTCAATAATTCTTTAAAATAACATATTTATAAAACCATGACAAATATTCGAAACAATAACAAATTTCACACTACAAGTATTTTTTATGCCATAGTTATTATCAACATAAATGTAGTTTGATATTCTAAGAAAAACACTGAGAATGGTTAAGTGAAATATTTAGTTACTGGCTGTTTCTGTTAATATAATCACGGGTCTCTTTTAAGTTGTGTATGCAATGACTGTTATTTGTTGTGTATGAAAAATTAACCTCCATAGTTACCTTCGACATGATGCAATATTTAGACAGTTAACAATGTAAACAGGAAGTAAAAATTAATCATGAAGCCAGTTTACCACACCTATTCTCAACCCCACAATGTCCTTCAACAGATTTATTTATTACAGTTCTGGTTACCTGTTTTGCTTGAAGACAACCTTAAAGATTATAGACTCATCAAAAAATATATCATGGACAAGATTTTAATAGATAAACAAATATTAATGTGAAGTGTTGCATGAAATGAACGTTTAGAAAAAATATGCCAATTTCAAAGTATATTAGCGATGAAACAACCTACAAACCGAAATAAATACTTTCCTGGGATCACAAACATTACCCTACCTTCGAATTATCATTCAATTTCGATTCTACATAATCATCCTTATAGAATGTGACCCACTTCAATATTTTTCCTGCATTCTAAAGAATGAATAGATTGTGTAAATTGTTGTGTGTGTATTTAAAAAAAAACCTTATTTTACCTTGAGTAGTATTTGTGAAACGAAACGTGCTGGTTTTTTCTGTGTGGTGATTGTTTAAATGCTTGAATTTTAAATCCACTGCACAGTGTTTGTTTTGCATTTAAAACTAGCACAATCACGAGGCTCACACGGTAAACGCCGTGGTCTTCTTACATGCCGGTATTGATTTGGTCATAACTTCTTTTTTTATATACCGAAACTGAAGAATCTGCGCACAACCAAAACGAAAGTAGCTTCTACGATGGTGAGTATTGAAATTAAAGAGCAAACCAAGTCCATCGTATTATGGTCAAATTTGTTTACATAAGTAATACTAATAACTCATTTGTCTGAACAACCTTATCTTGTTGTTTTGGTATTTTGTCTTTGCAAGTAAATGTAAAAGAGCATATCTATTGTACGTCCAATATTTTAATCATAGACATAATATTGTTAAAATATAAACAAAACTCACACATAATTAGAACAGGTAAACAATTTTATAAATATTTGAAATAGTAACTTTGTTAACTTGAGTTGTTTCAACGCTTTATATATATATATATATATATATATATATATATATATATATATATATATATATATATATATAAACATCTATTGAACGTCATATGATATATAAAATAAGATTGCTGCTATTAACGTTTGTAATGATAAAGAAAGAAAAGCAAGTATGCAACATAGGGGCTCTATTTAAAGTAAAAGTAGAATTTGATTTTAACACATATTTGAAAAGGGAGTCAAAGTAAAGTGCTGATGTTTACAATATAATTATGAACTATGATTACTATATAATTACCTTAAGATAAAACTGACCACAATTATTATTATGTTGTAATATACTATATATAGCAACTCTTTTATGTATTTTTTGTCTGTCAGACGTAAAATGTCATCTTATAATTGTGGTTAAATGGGAATATATACTTACCAAAACGGTACATTAACAATACATAAACAAGTATAAACTTTTGTATTCTTAGTATTTCATCATCAATTGATTGATTACTTTTTAAAACGATAAAATAACATCAAGGTAACATAAGGTATATAGCACACAACAAAAAAAATGAAAATAATCTGCGGAAGGATGGTTCTGAGATCTAAGCAGTATTCTTCGTAAAAGACATAAAGCAAGATAGTTATGAATACATTTGAGAAAGCCTCTTCGTTGAAAGCAAAAAGGTATTAAAAATTTAAATAAAACAGGGATCCATTTGTACATCTAACTCTATTACATAACATTTCTTACACAATATTCATATTTAAATCATATTGTAATTAGTTTGTGAAATTTGCTATATTTACATCCTTTCTAGAATACATAAGATAAAGATATTTTATTACTGAGTTAAAGGATTTGGAAAGATACTTAAAGTATCCCACTTTTCACTGTCTGTATCAAGAATTTCTTGAGAAGTATATCATTGAAATATGTAGACAAAACACATTTAAAAAATACAAAGATAATGAGAGGTCAGTGTTCAACCCTCTGATTTATGGCCAATTAATGTTGACCTTTTTGCACCTTAAATGCGACTTTAGTCTTATCAGGATTTGTTGTAATTATTTTGCTTAAGTAAACTTTTTTTTCTTAAAATGTTGTTTTTAATCAAGCATAATGGTCATACTGAATAGAAGGATTACGAAGAGAAAGTTTGTACGAAGCTGCATTAATTTTTGTGATACCTTTTTGCACCTAAAAAAGACAATTTCTATAATAGTTACAATTTGATTTGAAATAACATTTTGAATATATCGAATTTTATAAGATTAATCCAGTTTGCCTAGATTTGTATTTAGTATCATTTTGACATAATAAAACATGGGGTCAGTGTGTAAAAGATGTAAGATATATGGCTTCAAATGTAAACTTCTACCAAAATTTGGCTTAAAAAAATTCAGCGATTTCTATATATTTGCATAATTGTATGCTAAACATATGTAATTCTCTCAAAATTCAGTTTTGTACAAGTCATACAGGTCCTATAGAACATGCCACATACCTATCAAATGTTTAAAATGTGAATAATGTATAAAGTATAATAAAAAGAAAAGTATATTGAAAATTCATAAAATTGCTTGTTTCTGTCATTTTTGACTAAAAAACCTTCCGCAAGAGAAAATAGTTCCCACCAAAACTTGTTTGTTTTCTGAATTCAAATGGATTTTCTTTATAAACGTTGTGAAATTATGAAATGATGATCTCTCTGTGAGGTTTAGATTAATAAAAATCACATTCTTTTAAAATATAATGAATACTGTGCAATGAAATCAAAACGTGAGCAGTGATACACCTTAAATTGTATTTTTTTTTTCAATGTATGTTCCTTTCCTAATCATGATAAGGGTATTAGGCGATAATTTAATCTAAACAACACTGAATTTAATTAGAATTCAATAACCTTATAATGAAATGTACTTTTTTTCTACAGGAAAAACTTACGACGGATTTATGCAAAAACTTAGAAATCAGAACAATTCATACCTTGCTTGCTTTGAAAGGAGTTCTTATGGTATAATCAAACGCTAATAAACTTATTTATAGTTGATACATATGTTGAAATAAATTACTAATTGGATATATCTTACCGTATGGTGGTAACGAATGGTTACAATACTTTTTAAGGTTGCAGCTATTGTGCTGATATCGTCTACTGAAGAGATTTCAACAGTCAAACCATGTCATTTAAAAAAGGTGCTTGAGTTTCTCAGTGTGGATAATACCTCACCCTGTAAATACGATGACATTAAGAATGATTCAACCGATATCCGCAATTGGGGAATATCACTATTAGTTCTGAGTTCAATAATGTTCCTGTTGATCCTCAATTTCACGTGGATACTTAAAAACAATATAATCAGCATACACTTTGCAGTAAGTACACAGAAAATATTTATGGTAATATATCTTTGTTGTTGTCTCTTTTATCAACTAACCTAAATGCTTTGTTTTGTTGCTAGATATACTTTTTCATAGCTTGTAGGAATAGTTGTCCTTTGGATTTTTTCTATCATGTATGCAGGCAAAATGATAGACTTCTACAAAGAAATAGTTGACTCCAAAGAAACACAAAAGGATTCGGTTCGTATAATTTCTTAATTACAATACATATCTTTGCATATAATAGTGTATGATGCACATAAATCATTAATTTAGATTATTGTTTGTTGATGTATATTGGGATTCAACATATCTCAGTATTTTTTTTATTTTATTTACAAAAATGTAGAATATACTTATTAATATCAGATGAGTCTAAGGTTTTTCTATCGATGTATTTGTTTAAAAAAAATTAAGACTTAATTTATTATAAATTTGTTGCACATTTCCTTTCCAATGTTTTTTTTGAAAATGTGTTTACCTATAAAGTTTAAAGCTGAACACTGCTCGTAAATAGGCACCGTCTCACATATATATGGGTTGCGTTTAAGATCGTAGCTGCTACGTAGGGCTACGGAGTTGAACGGTAAGCTAGCCTAGCCGCTAGGTAGATATTCGTAGCTTAAATATTTTATGCTAAGCATCGAATTCAAGATGGCCACCTTAGTAACAACTTTAACATTTAATCTATTTATCTAGTGATATTTTATGTATCCTTCAAGTGAAAATAAAATATGTATATTTACATTTTCCAGTGTCTTTTCCTGTGATAACACTACGTATCGATTTTGTACTATAAAACCCATAACTTCAAATGAAGCCAAATTGAGGTGCCAGCGGAGTTTGCTTATTTATATTTCAATATTTAATCGAAAGATGGTTTAAAATTATATAAATATAAGTAGTAAGGAATCATTCTTTGGATATTATGAGGTGATAATTTCGGTCGGGGCGTGATCAAATCTATTATCGGGCTTAATTAGATTTGATCACGCCCCGACCAAAATTATCACCTCATAATACTCAAAGAATGATTCCTTATTCCTTATATATTTCCGCTTGAAATTAACAAACTATGTCAATGTACTAAGTCTTAAGTTGTATATGTCCAACTTTAAATCAGAGACTTAGCCGCTAACCTACCAATAGAGCTAGATATCTACGACATAGCGGCTAGGCTGCATTCTACGATCTTGAACGCAGCCCTGTTATACAAACCCTTCGATGTCGTTACACCCGATTGCACACCTGAAACTCGTGGCAGACATGTAGTATTCCTTTCGTGGTCTTTGGAATTTATGCATTTTATTCTTATTTTATGTGCATACAGTAAAACACGCTTATAACGAAGTCCCAGGAACGGGCAATATTACTTCGTCATAAGCGTAATATGTTATATCCGTCAAGTTTACAACATGAAATAGAGACTTGGGGAATGAAATTCACTTCGCTGTAAGCGTCAATTCATTATAAGCGTGTTCGCTATAACCGTGTTTTACTGTATTCTGTTTGTAAATTATATTTTGACCAGTTTAATTGATGTTAGTATTCTCCTGGCTTGAAAATAGTGCGTAAAACTTGATAATTTCATCGCTACCGAGTAACAGGCGAGGCAAGATGTACGTCCACACAGGTGGGACTTCTACATCAAAATACTTTAATCTCCTAATAGGTCTCAAGCTTATAAAGGGGTTGTAGGGATAACGGTAGTGAGAGAGAAATATGGCGGACAGTGCTAATTTACAAGCGGTGTTCATCTTCAAGGCTTTTTTTTCAGAACTATGCCCAAATAAAATCAGCAATGATAAATCGACTTCAGGACAGTTATACTTCCGATAATCTTACAAATGGGGGTGCAATATCTAATAATTGGAACAAGTTCTTCATTGAGGTAAAAAACTTACCATGATAAGTTAATTATTGAAAAGCTTAAAAACTTGAAAATTGTTTAAATATATACAATCTTTCTTTACACAAAAGCGCAAAAGCGCATGTATAAGATATCAGATCAGATAAAAGTATCAGAAGTCTGATCAATTAGGTATATTAGTCAATCAACCTATAAGTTTGTTTTATTCTTACGAACCATTGTGCTTTCTTCTACACTAAAGAACTTCTTTTTTGACTCATTGTTCAATTTTGGGAATATGAATCAAGTATGACTGCTGTGCTGTAAACCAAGTCCAAGGAACCACCAACGACTTTGACAGCACTCCGTGGTGTACTACTTCCGGTTCATGTCAGACAACGGCCTCCCAGATCCCAAAGACCTGCTGTAATTATGTTACGGAAGAAGATTATGGAAATGCACCGATCGCCTGTCATTCCTCAGTCAATCCTGGAACCTTTAAATCTGTAAATGTTAATTATGTTTCGCCAATTTCTGCTAAATACCGTATAGCCGTACTTGGGGGCGGGTCATACTTTTTCGGATTTGGACATATAAGGTATATAATTAATTTTGGCAGAGATAATTTTTGTAAATACTGTTTCGTTAATTAAAAGTCAATTCAGTTCATGAAGTTAATACACTACAGTCAAAATCCTAAGTCACAATTTTAAGATGATATAATGTGGTGTCCAATCCTGGGATCACATCCTTCAACATTTTAACAGGTATAGCTAAACAGTACTTGATATATGGCTGAAAAAAGTATACCTTATTAACTATTAATTTTAATTACATCGTTAGCGACGCAATTATCTGCATCTGGCTAGATGTTAGAGCATGTCTTCTAAAACAACACACTTGAACAGTGAAAAATGATATAGTGTGTAAACAATGAACTTCTTATTTATAGTAAAGTTTAGCTTTTATTTATTTACATTTGTTTGGTATTGATCAAGAGTAAATGCACATTTGTATTTGCAACACTGTGTGTCCTTTTTCATTATGCTTAATTAAGAATTAATAAAAAAAAAGTATGTAGAAATTATCTCCAACACTATATGTTTGTCTACAAAATCTACATAGAAGTACTTAAATTTGGTGATTTTAATTTTGATGAATTTTCAATAATCAACAAAATTGACCAAAATTATAAACCCGCCAAAAAAAACCCCAGGCTATGCGGTATCGTATGCTACAGTTTGAAAACAAGTGTGCTAGAACGTTAATGAAATCAAATACCATTTGTTTGGTATATAAAACAGACTTAGTTGTGAATATGAGAGATTAATTTGGGAGGAATGTGTCATAATGTCTTCTTTGTTATAGCAATTTAATTTTTTCTTGAAAATATAATAAATAGCAAGACAATGAATTATACATTTTATAAATGCATTACTCTTAATAATATAGAATTGCATGGCCCCCATCAAGAAACTTAGCACTATAAACATTGAAGAGTGTGAAATAAGCCTACTACTGATCACATTACTGACAATTGGGATTTTGGAGGTAAGTTTGTTGAGATCGAAGTAAGAGTTATTAGATACTGTGACAATCAATATATTGTTATTACTTTAAATAACTGTGTTTAATACATTAATTATTTTTTTATTTAAAAAAGAAACCTTTTCTTTTCAGATTGCTGAATCATGCAATGAATTAATACTGATAATAATGTATGTTTGTTGTATTCGAATGAAAATACATGTATGCCCTAAATAAATATCAATACTGAGTATTAAATGAATGATGAATGGTAAAACCAAGTAAACTCAGTAACCCATATCAATGACAGTTTTTAATTAATGCAACTGAAGAGCGTCACATTTTTTAACATTAGATATTTGCTAAAATAATGACACAAAAAATGTTCAATTTTCAGAATGTAATCTGTATTTTGAAAGACTTAGTATTGTAATATAAGGACAAATGGAACTATATATAATACAATACAAATGCACTTTTCTATAATTATTGTATTTTAAGATTTATTTTAAATGATTGTCAGATCTCTTTTTGCATTGCTTGTTATTACATAGTTAATTTGATAATATAAATAAAACATTTGACACATTCAGCAAAAGGCCACAGATCGCGTTGATTTTTTTATCATCATAAAAAGGCCATCGCTGCCATATTAGATTTATTAAAACCAGTCAATTTGCCTGGAGTTTTGCAAAAATCATAATGATTATTTTTAATTGAATCCCCTGAATCTATTAACTTTATTTTGAGAATGCGCATTAGTGTGAGAATTTATCGTACTTGTATAAAAAGAGGAAGCAAAAAGACCGCTTCAAGATTACTGCTGGAGAGCTGTGTTTTCTCGCACCCCCATTTTAAACGCACGGACACTGCGCTTCAGGTTTGTTCACGTTTTGCACACATTTGAAAATTAGGTATCTAAAAAATGTGCGCGAAATGGGAATTTGACAAGGTGAAATAGTACTAGTTGCTTAAATATTAGCGAGCGCAGATCGCCGGCGCGCAGCGCCGGAACGAAGCGAGCTCTACCGACAAGGCGTGTGTGAATAGAAAATTCGGACTAGTTGCACATTCATTCAACGGATTTTTTTGGCGTCAGTAAATCGGACCAGTAATGCATTGTTTTTATCGTCCCAGTAGTTCCCTGTAATCATGGCATTTTTTATCACTTCACACTCTCACGAGAATCAGCAAGACAATATAAAAACAATAACGATGTATACGACATACAGTCAATAGTACTTTTAATGTTTACCTCAGTACACTCTCAATCAAAAATAATCGAGTGACGTCACAAAGGTTTACACATTGATCCGATATATTTTTTCGGCATTCAGTAAATTTTGACCCACAATTCATAGTACCAATGGTTTTCAACCTCACGTTCCAACCTCACGTTCTCCCGAGAATCAAAGCAAAACCTTTGAAAAGCTTATAAGATGTGTAATTTTAAGAACATCATGCTTTTTAAGTAAATAAAACAGTATACTTCGCATACTTTTATTTCTCATGGGAGTTTTAAAGAGTAAGACGACACCTAACCAACGTCAGCTTTGACGTCACAATAAGCACTGATAAGGAGAAATTGCTCTAACTGAAGATATTGTAAATCTGCTGAAATGACCAAAATCCTCTCAAAATCTTGCAAAGGCTAAGCTAAGGAACAGCTGACGAATAAGGACATTTCTTCAGATACAGGAAACTAACATTTGATTTATTCCTTCGATGTGTGGGTTGCCCCATTTTGAGGCAATCAAAATACAGAACAGAAACGGATTTTTAATGCCAAATGACAAAGTTATAAACCTTTAAACTCCAAAGGCTACTGTGTGAAATCTTTGGGTTTTTCCCCAAAGATGGCGGCCAAGGGACATAACTTTTGTAAAGTGTGGATTGGTCTATACGTAGCAGCGCCTTTTTAAAAGGGGGTGGGTGGGTTGATGGCAGCCTCATCCCAAAAATCTTTGAAAGCAAAGAGAAAAAAAAATCATGAACATTCTAATCCTTCAGCTCTTTAGCAGTCCAATGGTTTCTTTATTTTCACTTCCATTTATTATATGCAAGGGGAGGGGGGGGGGGGTTACACCATGTTCTTTTAATATGATAAGCAAATATCTTTAAGCGTAAATTAAAAAAAAATAAACATTAATTTTGTTTAAAAAGTGGAGGGGGCAAATCCATGGTAAGTCGATTTTCTATGTGTAAATTCAATTTGACAAAAATGAAATATTTTTTTAGCAGGGGGGGGGGGGGGGGGGGGCTCTATGATGAGTCAAGTTTTATATGTAAGTTTAAGAAAAAATGTCTACTACAAAAAAGGGGGGGAATGAACTGACGTTACAATCACTTTAAAAGATACAGTGCAATTAATATTTTATATATTTAAATCTTTATTATTTGTCAGCATTGTATCTGAGATTAAACTACTGTTCTACATATAAATAAATAAATAATAACAAATCTTATAAACGTTGAATAATGAAAATTTACTGAAAAATAGGTATTTTTTTGCATTCAAATTTCACGTTGTTGATTTTATTTTATTGATTTATTATAATTCATTGCTGTGCTCGCCCCAACGGTCGCAATGTATATGAAATTGGCAATAAAATCAAGAACACTGGTCATAGACATTTTATGTATTAACTACATGTATACGTATACTGAATGTTGTTTATACTACAAAATATAGTCACCTTATAAATAAATGCAAACAATAAATAATATTGATAATTTTATATTTGGATGGACATTCTATAACAGGATAATATGTTTAGCTTGGATGAGGAGCAATCTTCAATGATATACAGTCATTTGGTGGTATTGTTAATCGCACCGCCTTTCGTGTTTTCAACCGTTTGAAGTGTTGCTTTGCAATATACAAAAACAGTAAAAGATGAAACTACCCTAAAGTACTAATTTATCTGTTACAAGTTAGAAGAGAATATCACACGGTAATAGTTGATTAAATAAATGTTTTACTGACATTAATGGAGGGAATTTGTCTAGTGTTAATGTTGTGTAATATTTTTCATTTATGCTGTGCCCTAAATAATCTACGAAATTGACAAACTGTTCGATAAATCGTCAATTTTTTATGCTTTAAAAACTGTTAGGATCTTTTCACAAAACCGATCTAATGTAGACCTAATTAATGTATTTTCAGTCCTCTTCAGTTTGGGTACTATATCGAATCAATATTAAAATTATTGTTTTTGTCGGAATGTTTTGTGCCAGTTTAGGTACTGATTTATATTCACCAGAAATGGACAAAAATGTTGAAGTTAAATCATCTATCATTGTTTCTCTTATCAATGAGCGGACATTTAACAATAAAATATTATAATTTTTATGTTATTACATGAAAAAATGACACAACAAAATATCTGTATTCTTCTGGTTTCATCGTTACGCTGATAAAACTAAGGTAAAAATCCAGGTAAAATCTTGGATTGAAAGCAGAAAGCTTTCCCAACACAAATCACACCTATTGTTCTATACCCAATTATCAAATGTGTGCAAAACGGTTACACACCTGCGTTACAATATCCTAGTCCTAATAAGTAAATGCAAGTTTAACTTCGATGTAAACAAACAATCTTGCCACGCTATGTAAACCACTATAACACTGTAACCGTAAGTATGTGCCTCAGTGTCTGATCTGTATTTCAGAGACGAATGTCTGTTTTAGATCAGTTACAAATGTGTAGTCTTAAAAGGAGAAGTAATTGTCATTCCAAAGTCAATGCAATATGAAAACTGGCAAAAACTCTACACGGGTCACCCAGGGGAAGAGAAAACCCTAAGACGGGCCCCTGACTTTATGTTTTAGCATGGTATATCGCAGCAGATACGTGATATGATTCTTACTTGCACTAAATGCCTAAAACCTTGTAATTCAAAACATAGGGAGTTTTTGACCATTGCAGATGTTCCTGAAAAACCATGGGATTGTGTGAAATTTTTTGCTCTACAGTTAATTGACATTGTTTGTATACAATGTGGTTACTTGAAATTGTGTAATCAATGTTGATTTCAAGTTTTTTTTAAAGGGACATTTTATGTTATAAAGAAATAGTCTGTGTACAAATTTATTTGCTTACTGAGCATCCACAAATAAAACATTTTTTCAAAGTTAGAAATGGCGTTATTTGTTACGTGCTGAAATCCGCTAGCATCCGTGGCCCATCATACCATAACAACATGCTTACAAAAAAATAATTCTGGTGTTTTTTAAACTTTGATCAATCATTAACTAGAAGAAGTTGAAAAGACAAATCTTTTCAACGAGAATCTTCGCGAGACCTGCATATGTTTTGTTTATAGTAAACTAGATGATAACCCGCGCAAACGCGGGAATTGACACTTTACACAATATTATCATTTAATGCTAAATATATTGAACAATACTTTGTTCATTGTTGTATATACTTTGTCCAATATTTTCCTTATCTTATTTTTTTAATTGAATTAAAAAACAAACTGATTTTTATTGTATTTATTTCAAACCAATGAATGGGTTGTTAGTGTATCTTTAGGTCAATTTTAAATAAAATTTCTATTACACTCCTAAAAAAAATTCCAGATAAAAACAATCTGGAGAGGGAGGGGGTATCCCCTTTAAACTTCCCCTTATTAAAAATACATCATTTATCCATGTAGACGTAGAAAACAATAATCTGTTTACAAATTAATGTCTGAGGTTTACAACCAATCTGTCGTGGTATGAAAATATATGCAATTAAAACACTCTATGTTGTGCGTTATTATCTATTTGCATGCGTACTTTTAAACTTGCCCGATGGTTATCTCGCCCTACACTTTCCGCCATGATGTCAATAAAGCAACCCGTTTCTGAACACTTCGCTCAAGAAAGTTCTAACGTCGTAATAAATGTTCCATTTTATTTATCAAATGTTTGTATTAATCGACGTCGGATCGAAGGTATTTGCTAGCGATGCATATAAACTCGTCCTACACTTTCTATCCCGTTCTTTTACCAGAGGTCGTGTTTCGCAAGCGACAGAGTATCAAAACTAAAATCGCCCACTAAAGAAACGAATTGACTCATTTTATTTTTTTGACATTTTTCAAATCTTAACTTCTATGTTTTCTTTAAATAGACTCACGGTAAATATATTCACTCTTTACGTTATCTTCATTGTTATTGCATTGCAAGTATACATTTTGATCAAGACTATCCCTGAATTGGATCCGCCAAAGCTTGTCCACCACCTTACTCTCATTTTTGCTTTTTCGGGCATGTTTATCGAAAATGAAAATAGGTTTTTGATTAATTTCACAAAAATAACTTATCAGTTAAAATTCAATTATACCTTCGGACATATTCACACGTGTGTTGAAATACCAAAGGTGTAAGCAAGTACTCTGGTGCAGGCATTTTGTAGTTTATTTGCAAAATGCCTTAATTCGCATGCTTAAAGAGACATGGTCACAATTTTGGTCAAGAAGTATTTTTCCAATTCTAATGTTAACAATGCTTCATTTGACTGTAATGGGAATTTTCTTAGCTTAGAAATACTAAATAACATGAAAGTGAATACAAATTTTATTGAATATGCAGGTCTAAAAAAAGCTGTAAAAAAACACATAGATAATACAGATATGAGCAAAGAACATGGACCTAAAATTCCAAACTCTATTTATCTTTTTTATAGGAATACAAAAGGATGTAAGGAAATGTATAACATTTTAATTGAAAATAAAAAAGAACCGATAACATCATCAATTAGATGGAGAGATCTTGGAGAAAATTTCACCGATTTAGAATGGAATAGAATCTACTGTCTCTGTTTTAAAGCGGTCCAAGAAAGTAAACTCAACTGGCTTCAATATCAAATTTTACATAGAATTATACCTACAAATTATTATCTGCACAAGTTGAAATTAATTGATTCTCCCTTATGTAGCTTCTGTAAAACAAATATTGAAACAATTGATCATCTGTTTTATGAATGTTTCTATGTAAAAGAACTATGGTGTAATATTGAAGAATGGTTTTTAAATCAATTTGATATTTCCATAGTTTTTGATAGGAAATCTGTTTTATTTGGTAAATTTCTAAAACAAAGCATCTATAAAATGTATAATTTAATATTGATGGTTATTAAATGGTATATTTTTGCTACCAAATATAACAAAAACCCTCATCTAAGTTTTGAATTAGTAAAACAAATAATAAAAAACAGGATTCTGCTTGAAAAATATATGCTATTGAAAAACTGTAGATACTCAGATTATGAAAACCACTGGCAAACAATTTGTGAGAAATTATAACAAGTTTTATGACATCTGTGATTGCTTAAACTATTCTTTCTTTTTTTAAAATTATATTGACTTGAACAAATATATTGATAATGTACCCCCCCCCCTTTTTTTCTTTTGTATTTTTGTATCTTCTTCTGTATCTCTCCCTTTTTCTCTTTTCATTTACTGCTATCATCTATTTATTTATTTTTTTCTTCAAAAAAACACGTTTTTACACTACACAGCTAATATGTTTTCTTTAGATTAATAAGTTATTACAATATGTAGAATCTTGAAATGTATGAAATATGTCTGAAATATGTGTGTATGTGGATTTATGTGTAAACAAAAATAAAAAAATTAAAAAAAAAAAAAAAAAAAAAAAAAAAAAAAAAAAAAAAAAAAAACAATGCTTCAGAAAGGCATGTTCAATGGGTAAACAAAATTTTATTGTCATTTGTTGAGTTAAATGTGAGTTACAATTCTTTGCTATGTAAACAAAGATTTACATTACATTTACATTACAAAGGTTTACATTTTGAATGTTGAAGTAGAAATCGCAATTTTAGACCCAACATGAATGTGTTAATTTTTAGAAACTGTTTATTTATGCTAAAAATAAATCAGCTTGAGAAATATTTTTACTGGTATATAACCTTTGTAAACAAAAACAGGACACGGGCCTTGTTTACATAAAAAAGAATTATAAGCTCTGTATCTTGTTTAATACTTAACGACTAACTCTCAAATTTCATTTGATCATTAGAAATGCATTTCTAAAGCATTGTAAATATTAAAAACAGAAAATAGAATTTGTGATTATGTCCCTTTAAAAGAACAGAAGGCGGAACCTCGCCACACATTGCGATGTATGTATTTTTGGGTTATATATAACTATCAATTTCAATGAAATAATTTGACTGATTACATGGAGAATTTGTAATTTTCTGAATGTTTATACATTTATCAGAAGTACAAAAATACCAAACCCGATTGGAACATTTTTCAAGTCGAATTTTTAAATAAGATACACCGTATTGCCTCTTTAATTAACATATTATTATATTAAAAGTGCTACGACGTGGTATTTTTTTCTGATTTCGTTACGATCGTTACAGATCATTGATGAGAAAAGTAAAGAAATGCTAAATCAACAACATGCTTTTTTTTAACTGATTGGATACTTGCCAAGTTAGAAACAATGCGATGTATGGTGCTCTTGTACTAAAATTAAAATAAACATTGAGCAAAACGGAGTGCAATGAATATCAAATATATGATTTTTAAAGGTTTGGTTATTTTTTGTTCTTGCTTGGTAAAAGTGAACAGATAGGGACATTTACAACGTTGGCAATAGAGTAAAACACAAACGATATTAAACCAAATGATGCGCTCTATTTAGTTTATCAGAAAGATGCAAATTTTGCAATTATATTCGGCAAAGAATCCTGGAAGATATAGCATGTTGCTATCTTTTTTTGATTTTTTTTTTCTGTAATCGTTTTTATTTGTTTAATTTTATAACAAGCTCCGCGTGAAATATCGCGACAACTATTTCATTCATTATTATCCCATTCTGTTTAACTTTTATACATGTATTTACGATCCCTACTGCGTAGTTTTTTTTAACCACAACCATGTCACTATTGTGTTTGGTAGTTGCCTTGGTGCAATTGCGTAAATCCATTGATTTTCATCGAAGCTTTACAAAAACAAGAACACATTTTGCACAAACACAAAACGAAAGTAGAATTTAAAACAAGAAAATAATACTTGGTAAATACGTTTGATGTACCACTAAAGGAAATTATCAAGAGGACTCTAAGGAATATTAGGGTATGGTGTGACAAATTCCTATCATTTCTTTATTTTCTGTATGTTTATTTTGTTGCGCGACGTTTCCATAGTAAATATAATGTTTAAAAGCTTAGCACATTAACATCACCAGTTAGAAAACGTTAATGGTCACCAGCCATATTGCGAATGCTGATAACATTTCGTGTACTGCTTGTTTTTGAAAATTAATTTGACACATAGCTTACCTTCAAATAATACGTTAGGCATTTGTTAATGTAGTATTTAAATATAAACATCATCTATTAGGGAATGAAACACTTCTTAATTCTTTTCAAACGCTTTCTTTCGTTGGGGCATGACAATGTAAAAGCACAGATGTGTTATACAAATTGCATTAGATATACATGTACCTGAAACAATTTATTTGAGAGCTTGATTATCAAATTTTATTTGTAAACACCTGACGAGATTCACATCTTTTTTTTCTCAGGTTTTTGAAAATCAAGGGTGTTATTGCGTGTAAAATTTGATTTGTCATATTAAATAGCCATTTCCTTCATTTTACTAAATAATTGTAGATGTTATAAATTTTTTGTTTTTAATTTTCCATCTGAAATTCATGACAAATTTATCATATTTTAAGGCATTATTTTCATTGAAGTAGACTAGTGAAGATGCCATCAACAATGAATATTTTTCAACTGGAATTCACCAAAACGAGTCACAAACCCAAAGAAATCATTTCACTAACATGTGTTATTGCAAGTGTGGGAAGGTGAATATTACACTACAGTATTTAATGACTAAAAAGTGTTTTTTCTAGATCAACGTTGAAGCAAACATATTTTGATTAAGAAGAAAAATACTAATATGAAATGAATAATATCTGGAAGAGTTTAAAACAAATTTTGTAATTTGTAAACCAAGAAGTTTCATTTCAATTAAAACAATTAAAAAAATCTGTCTAACGTGTTATCTCTTAGTTTTATCTATATAGTTTCTTACTACATTTATATAATGCTAATAAATATAAAAAAGTTAGTAAAATTTCTATAGAACGGCATTGTTAAGTTACATTTAGGGGATAAAAATCGCACTGCTGACTCACATGAGACAAAGTGATTTCATTACGATAATGTTGCAAAAATTAATTGAAAAAAAATAATTTCATTCTTACTTGAGCAGGTGTTTTTATAATAGGAGGCTATAATAAGCACAAAAACACCAACAGCAATTAACAAGCCATGAAGTTTGGAGATGTAAAAGTAACATAGTTTATTTTGACTTGTATTCATCTTTATTAATGCCTCCTGTTTTTACTTACATCATTTTCTTTCGAAAATATTAATAATTTTCATGTAAATGTAATGTAATTAATGTTAAGTGAAATGTAAATAAGTATGCAAATCAATAACGGCGGTCAGAAGCTTTTATACAAACATTTTAATTGCCGAGATCATTTTATTTTGTCTATAAATGTTAGAATTTTAGAAAAAATTTACCATCAAAGAAAACTAAGTACGGCCTTTACGTATGGATGCAACGAATAATGTTGAAAGTGTGGTGAATCTTTCAAGTTCACAGTGTACCAATATTAATGAAATGGGACTTTTTAACAACACCTAAAGACTAAGGCGTAGTCATGGACATCGGTCTTATAACAAAACAATTATACACGATCTTTTTTTGATTCATTATTACCTTACGTAAATAAATAATTGAGTCTCTATTACATTCGCACCAAACATTACTCTGTCCCTTTGAAAGTTAAACAATCTTTTTGAAAAAGTCAAGGAAAAACCGCTTTTTGATTTGTCTACACCCGAATACAGACTCGGATCAATGATTATCAATATTGCTTATTATCGGCTTTTTAATCCTACACAAACAGAAAATACTGATCATGCACCACGTTATATTTTCAAACTGCAGTATGCCAACATGGGAATCGATGCCGTTAATATAAGCAATATTCTTAGTAAAAAAAAGTTCAGTCCTGCATACCACCATATTTCAAGATAAAGCTTACCCCTTGTATTTGCTACAATTATACTTGAACTATTGCTTTCAAACTCTCAAATTACAAATAAACTCTACAAGACATTAATATCGAACTCTACAGGACCTTAATATCAAACATCTAAAAGATAATCCTCAAACGTGTTCATGTTCTTCTTTCACTACAGCTATAGTCCTGCAGGACACGTTATTACTGGTGATGTTAATTAGGTTAACAACGAAGACCTAAGATCACTTATATGAAAGGACCAAAATTTAGGGAGCTTATGTCGTTCACGTGGCGTCGTCATTTCATACATATCATGCATTCTGTTGAAGATTACGCCAAGCGATGGGCAACATCTGAAAAAGACCTTGATACCTAGTCATAGTGGGTTAAAAGCATCAGATGTATATCAAAATCACTTATTAAACGACTGAGAGGTCAAATGAAAACCAAATATCCTTCTGTTTTCAAAGCAGAAGTGAGAAAAGAACTTGATAGATTGCACGATCAGTAAGTACTGGCCCTGCTGATAAGGCGGGTAACAACATTGTCCCCGTTTATAAGTCACATTATATTAATTGCATTTTCAAAGAACTAGGTTTCGATTCTACGCATGGTTATCCTACTTACACTCATAGCAGTCTTTCCAAGCAGGAAATACTTCAAAATCAAATCGGTGATGGATATCTTTAATATCCCCAAACAAAATGAATTAGATTCAACAGTCAACTTTTCTTACCTATGTAACAATATACCTTCATTACCTGCATATGGTGTTTTTGTCTCTCAGTTAATTCGATACACAAGGGCATGCTCTTCGTATGAAAAGATGTTTTAAGGCGAGGCAAGCTACTGAAAACGAGTTGATAAAACAGAACTATCAACAGTCTCATTTGAAGTCAATTTTTCGTACGTTCTATGGTCGATACAACGACTTTGTCAGCAAATACAATCTTCCAATGTGTCGCATCCTGACGGACGTTTTCCATACTAATTGTTGGACCATAATTAATTACTTAATTGTCTACGGACTTCTCTGGGTTTTTTTTACCCGATTACGACAAAGAGCACACGACGGATGTGACTGGTCAGCAGAGGATGCTCACTTCTCCATGGCACCTGATCCTACCTCTATTTTTTAGAGGTCCGTGTTGCTTTGCTTTGAATTTATATTTTGTTTTACAGATTTTTGAGATGGTTGACAGTTTGTTATTGTCATTTTTTCACTTTAAATACATGTATTTTAAACAAGATTTCTTTTTATTAAAGCATTTTGTTATAACCAAAAAAGCACCACAAACACAACACTGGGCATGGCGAATGATGAAAGACAGGTAACACATGTACACATTTCATTTTTAAAACATTTCTTTAACCGTCTGAAATGTCTACTGATAAAGTATTTGTACTGTTCTTTTTTATGAGATAGGTACTTTACGAGCATGTGCAAGATGTTTTTGTACTATAGGATGTTTTGCTATCAATTAATGATAACGGCACACTGAAGAACAACTCATTAGACAACGAGTTGGAAGAAGAAAATATGAAACAACGTCTTATTTAATATCAATTCGCGCTTATTTATTGATGCATTTCTTGTTTTTCTTTTAAATATTTGATAAATAAATTACATATCATTCTGATTAAAATGCGTCTGTTATAGGACGCTGTATCACTAGAGGCGATATCGCAGAGAATTGTTCCTGAAGAAAGAGAGGTGTGTGTTAATTTTAGAAGATACAATGTTTTCAGTCATTTATTGTTTTTATTTAAGGAGAACGTTTACTCAGGAGCGAAAAATTCCACTAATAGGACGCAAAACCACTTATTGTATCCATTTTAGCCATACTATTATTGTTTCATGTTTCACTTTCAAATAACTGTCATTGACCTACTTTTTATGCTAGTGACCTCTGAATGTCTAATGAAAAATTTGATTTGTCATTGTCCGCCCATTTTTAATTCTTTATTATCTTTTTATCTTATTATATTCATAGGACAGGTTATATCAGAATACTGGGGATGGAGTAAAAAAAAGAAAGCGAAAAAAGGTTAGGACATTTGAATTACTTTTTCAATCTTTATTTAATATATTTTTTAAAAATATGATATACTCAATTGTATTTGCGTTACATTTTTGTAAAGCACACTATTAATAAAGTCATACAATATTCCGTGGAGTAATGGAGTGATACACAACATGGTTGCTTTTTCAATTTTTAAATTAACTTTTACTTCAGAACTATTTTATTCTAATATTTGGTCCCGGTGAGCTGTTTTGCATGCTTAACATATAAACACAATTTTGTGAGTCAATGATTTTAGCGTTAATAATGAAGTACTTCACAAAGGTGCAAATCTTTATGGCACCCGGGCTTTCCAGCGTATTTCTTTCGTGGTAAAACTCTTTTAGAAAAATTTTGAATTTACATTAATTGAGAAAGTAATTATTTTTTTAGTTTCATATTAGTGTCAAATTACCAAATCCATGTCTCAATACTTGATTAAAAATATTCTTCTGAGAACAAAATTTATACTTTTTTTCAAAAAACTTTTTTTCAGAGCCGACAAAAATAAGAAAAGTTATATTTAAAAGATAGAACACTTGTATATAACAAAAGAATTGACCTATAGGTCAATTGTTCGAAAAAAATCAATTTGATATTTTTTACTGTTCATATTTCTAAACCTTTCTACTTTTCGTTTAGCACCTAGCATATTGCGCTTGTAGTTCCTAAAGTAACCTTCAGAGTTGGTTAAAACATCGTTTTTGCAATAAAACGCGCTATGTTTGCGTTCATTTTTGCAAATTACAAAAACCTACAAAAATTTATATATCTTATTTGTGGTATAGTGGTTAAAAGTCTTAAACATCTTTTTAATTCCACGGTGTTAAAATTTCACGACTTCTAATTAAGTACCAATCGCAATGATTTTAATTTCACGCTGCTAGAAAATTAATCCATCAGAATATAAGCATTAAAACAAAACTTATGGTAGTATTCACGATTGGTTTAGTTTTGCGGTAGAATGATGAATCGCAAACAAAGGGAAATTAAAACAATCGTGACTATTTGCCAATCCACAGTATATTTACGTGTTTCACCTGCAAGTTTTGAATGGCTCAACTAATTTTACCGATGTCATTTACATCATATCGAAAGGTGTTTTTGTTATCCTGGTTTTATTCAACCTGCATGATTTTTTTTTTAAATTAGTGGTTTAAATAAACATCTTCGATTTTTTTTATATAGGATAGTACATATTGTATTTTACTCCGATGATCTTCTTAAATGCTCCTTTGCTCTTCAAGTTGAAGACTTTTATAAAAAATCATAGACTGAACTGAAAGCAATCAACCGTAACTATACGTTAGTTTAAACACGCTTTGTTTGGTGGGAAAAATAATTCACTCTGTGACATTATAGACAAATGTCACGTAAATTATCAAGCCGAGCAAAAACTGTTGCGTTTGCTTTTCCAGAACTTCTAAATGAAATTGTACAAAGTAGATGCAATTCGTTTCTTTGCAAAGAACATGTTCTTTGGTGACGTTGGTGACAGGAGGATATATATACACTAACACGATTCGTAACTTCAGAAAATATTTTGAAACAATTCTCAAATTCTGGATTAATCTCCTGGAATAAACACAACATCGCGTAAAACATCTGTTTCAACGAGACACATTAATAAAAGAACTTTATTATCAATTGTTGTGAAATTGATAAGTTCAAATAATATATACTTCTGATCAAAGCAAATGAATGTGTTCGTCTTGTTAATATGGATCTGTTTCATAAATTTTGAAATATCGCGTTCGAAACTAAATGAGATATATGGAAAATAAATAACCGATTTTCATGTCATTGTAGACAAGGCATATGTGATAATTTAATCATCATGATAACGTTTCTATATGGGAATGAAGTTAAATAACACATTACTTTGTTTTAGGCACTTTGTTTTCAATACAATAAAAGACAATTGATGTATATGTACATAATACGACTTTTTAAATCGCGTCAAGCGAGACTTTCGATAGTTGCTATTATGACCTTGGTTGTAAATAAACACACTTTAAGTACATGTATCGAATCATAGAAAGTCAACTAAACAATAAAATTAAAGGATATTACGGTATACGTTTACTCAAAATGAAAAAAAAAGATTCCACTGATGATAATGAAAAACCACATATTGTGTGTTACTATGACCCATCTTAGAAGTGCTATTTTACACTTTCAAAAAATTAGGTCAATGACCTACTTTTTGAATTGATTGCTATTGAATATTTTTTTTTGAAATTCCAAGAAAAATCCCTAAAAATTTTACACTATGATTGAAATTTTCTTAATTGTGAAAAAATACAAACTGCTTAACTCTTTTGAAAATGAAATACTGTTTATGAATGGCATTGACAACTAAATAGACACAAAGCATTAAGTTTTTATTCACAATTCTTATAAATATTTAAGTCAAAATTTCCTCTATCAGTTTTCGAATCCCTACCCATATTTTGATTCAATTTTACAAAAAACTGAATAATGATAATACTAAAACATTTTTAGCATTAAACTAAGTATATTGACCTTACTCTGCAGGCATAAAACTTACATGAGGTCAATAATCACAATTTTGAGACATGGAGTCTTCTTTGTTTTTAAGCATTTTTTTTTTTATTATTTTTGTAGTGTGTGCCATTTGATTATCTAAAAAGTGGGATAAAACCAACAGAAAATATGCAAAAATATTTTGAATAACAAATAAAATCTTAATTTTGAATATTAAAGGGGCCTTGTCACGATTTTGGTCAATTTTTTTTTTTATTTTTTTTTTTTTGCAATACTTTAGAAATGCATTTTCTAATGATCAAATGAAATTTAGGTCTTTAACTGGAATTTTCACTTCAACAATCAAAATGTTAACAAACGCTTTGTTTACAAAGCGAAGAATTGTAAGCTTCCTAACTCGCTTATAACTCATCAAATGACAATCAAATTTTGGTTAGATGTTAAAAATGCCTTGCTGAAGCATTGTAAACATTAAAATCGAAAAAAAATTGACCAAAATCGTGACCATGCCCGTTTAAAGTACTACCAAAAATATTTCAGTGAAAAACAAAATCTGAAAATTTGAGTCCAAATTTTCTCTGTTTTGTTTAAAGCCCAACCTTTTTTTAGCCTAATTCAAAACTTTGGTAAAAATATTGTATGGTATGTCAATAATATTTCTTCCATTATTTACTTTTATTGTTTAGAACAAATTTTACACATCACATTCGATTTTATAAATATCCGAATTTGAAAACTTAAACCCTGAGTAAACAACATCTTTAAATTAAGAAAAGCCTCTGCAACCTGTACTGTTAAGATAATGTCTGTAAAACTTTTTTTCAATCACTATACATTATTAGAACTACAACCTAAGAGAAGTCTGTGTCTGGCCTAAAATAAAAAAAAGTGAAACGGAAATTGATTTGCTTTTTGAAAAGACAGAAACCAATACCGACCAAAATCAATTCTTTTGCAATATACAAGTGATCCTTTGTACATATGTGATAGTGTGATATGATAAATTTGTTTAGTGGGAGCTTTATCAAGAATCGCATTTTTAAATCGGACTTATACCATTAGTCGTTGCAATTGCAACGTTTAATGATATTCATATTATTACGCGTCGCTTTATTATTAAAGGGTATTACAAAGCTTACAGATAAACATTAATAAAAAACTTCAGTGCTACAATTTGTGATATTCCATATTACTTATGGTAAATCTAAATATTTGACACGAGCTTAAGTATTTGTAAACTTGACTATCTTATGCAGCTTTTGCGAATTTTTTTCAAGTGAACCATGTGGTCTCTTGGCAACTTGTAATTTCAATTGGACCATTGGCCAAAAAGATTTGACATTGATGATATGATATGGAACTTTGCTTGTTTATAGTAATGGAATAGTGTTTCATGATCTATTATTCTATACAGTGATTGCAAATTTGTCTCAATTGAGGTGTTTCTTTCAGAAAAAGAAGAATATACTCCAGCAAGCTTCGAGTGACCAAGAGGTACATAGATTATCCATATAAATGCACAGCACATTTACTATCTGCTCATTACCTACCTCTACCTACCAACCCACCCACCTACCTACCAACCTAAAAACGTCAGCGAAAAACAAATGTCAAGCAGTTATATTCTATAACAATTAATTTGAAACAAGCTTTGAAGTCTTATTTGTAATGCTAAATAACTCGCTTTAAAGTCTTGTTATTTTTTTTGAAAAGTCATTGAAGGGAAACACACAAGTTGAAGTCTTTTATGCTGAAGAGCATACCACACAGATTGACGTCATTAGTATTGAAAAAGAGGACACAACAAACTCGCCACAAAAGGTAAATAATATACAATCATTGCTTTATCTTCTAAAGGATATACATATGACCTGTTGGAGTGTCCGTTTGACTGAGACAAAAGTAAAATCAATAATATTATCCAAAGCTGTATAAAACTGAAGACATGAAATATACTAACTCAATACCTATGACATTAAAAATTGATAAATTAATAAGATACTAGTAGATAAAATATATTTACATCGTCAAAAGTGACGTCAGAATATCGTTTCTATCAAAATATTGAGACGTCAAAATTCAAGTTGTATGTATCATCAACAGTATATTTCCATAGTTTAATGCAAAATAAATGATCGTTATTTCAAATCATTAGAAATAGTTAAGCTATCTTAATTAGATTTAACACCCCATTTTAAAATATATCAATTTAATCATCATTTAAGTCTTAAACTGGAATTTTCACTTCAACATTCAAAATGTAAACAAACGCATTGTTTACAAAGCGAAAAATTGTAAGCTCCCTAACTCGCTTAAAACTCATCAAATGACAATCAAATTATGGTAAGCTAATAAAAATGCCTTTCTGAAGCATTGTAAACATTAAAATCGAAAAAAAATTGACCAAAATCGTGACCATGCCCGTTTAAAGTACTACCAAAAATATTTCAGTGAAAAACAAAATCTGAAAATTTGAGTCCAAATTTTCTCTTTTTTACTAAAAGCCCAACTTTGTTTGAGCTTAATTCAATAATTTAGTAAAAATATTGTATGGTATGTCAATAATAATTTATTTCATAAGTACTTTTATTGTTAAGGACAAATTTTACACATAACATTGAACTTTATAAATATCCGAATTTGAAAACTTAAACCCTGAGTAAACAACATCCTTAAAGTAAGAAAAGCCTCTGCAACCTGAACTGTTAGGATAATGTCTGTAAAACCCTTTTTCAATCACTATATATTATGAGAACTACAACATAAGAGAAGTCTGTGTCTGGCCTAAAATTAAAAAGTGTAATGGAAATTGATTTGCTTTTTGAAAAGACAGAAACCAATACCGACCAAAATCAATTCTTTTGCAATATACAAGTGATCCTTTGTACATATGTGATAGTGTGATACGATAAATTTGTTTAGTGGGAGCTTTATCAAGAATCGCATTTTTAAATCGGACTTATACCATTAGTCGTTGCAATTGCAACGTATAATGATATTCATATTATTACGCGTCGCTTTATTATTAGAGGGTGATACAAAGCTTACAGGTAAACATTTGTAAAGAACTTCAGTGCTACAATTTGTGGTGTTCCATATTAATTATGACGATTCTTTATATTGGACACTAGCTTAAGTATTTGTAAATTTGACTATCTTATGCAGCTTTTGCGAATTTTTCTCAAGTGAACCATGTGGTCTCTTGGCAACTTGTAATTTCAATTGGACCATTGACCAAAAAGATTTGACATTGATGATATGATATGGAACTTTGCTTGTTTATAGTAATGGAACAGTGTTTCATGATCGATTATTTTATACAGTGATTGTAAATCTGTCTCAATTGAGGTGTATCTTTCAGGAAAAGAAGAAATTACTCCAGCAAGCCTCGAGTGCACAAGAGGTACATAGATTATCCATATAAATGCACAGCACATTAACTAATTACTCATTACCTACCTCTACCTACCAACCCACCCACCTACCTACCAACCTAAAAACGTCAGCGAAAAACAAATGTCAAGCAATTATATTCTATAACAATTAATTTGAAACAAGCTTTGAAGTCTTATTTGTAATGCTAAATAACTCGCTTTAAAGTCTTGTTATATTTTTTGGAAATGACATTGAAGGGAAACACACAAGTTGAAGTCTTTTATGCTGAAGAGCATACCACACAGATTGACGTCATTAGTATTGAAAAAGAGGACACAACAAACTCGCCACAAAAGGTAAATAATATACAATCATTGCTTTATCTTTTAAAGGATATACATATAACCTGTTGGAGTGTCCGTATGACTGAGACAACAGTAAAATCAATAATATTATCCAAAGTTGTATAAAACTGAAGACATGAAATATACTAACTCAATACCTATGCCATTAAAAATTGATAAATTAATAAGATGGATAAAATATATCTATATCGTCAAAGAGACGTCACAATATCGTTTCTATCAAAATATCGAGACGTCAAAATTCAATTTGTATGTATCATTAACTGTATATTTCCATAGTTTAATGCAAAATAAATTATCTCTATTTCGAATCATTAGAAATAGTTACGCTATCTTAATTAGATTTAGCACCCGATTTTAAAATATATCAATTTAATTTAACCAGCCAGAAGTAATCCCTATTGAAAAAAATGATAACTAATATAATTCACAATAATGTTGTATGCATACTTAATTGTTTTTGGTGGGCTCTGCTTAAAGCAGAGTCCTGGCTGTAGGCAGGCAAATCGCCAGTGTTACTATAAATAGCACAACTTCAAAAGGAAACAAAAAACCAAACAGCGTCAAGGTAAAAGCTTCCGCTATACCAAATAGTTACACAAAGAGCCATGTTTTGTCAAAAGTGTTGGCTTTTCCTTTTTTTTTAATTTCGAGAGAATTGCTAGTTAATTTTTTAGTTTTCTTATTAATAACGTACTTTAAAAACAAAACAGTATGCATTTTGGACACATTCAATGCGCATGAATTTACATGAACTACTTTGCTGCGCGTTGAATAAATGGGGAATGAATATATAACATTTGTTGCAAAATTCATGTCAGCAACTGTTGAACTTTTTTCTACTAGACAGACATATTTTTGTTTATAGCCGATAACAAAATTTGGCCGCTTTCTGACGCTTTGCCAACATTAAAAGCATGAGAGAGAGAGAGGGAGAGAGAGAGAGAGAGTCTGTTCAGTCTTTACTACACAATATGCATAAAGACACACCAGAGGAGCTCGGCTTTCAGTACTTCAGTACTTTAATTTGTTGTTGAAATTATATTTAAGGTCTCCTTTCTAAATCCAGATATTAAAAGTTGCTGGTACTGTACCAGTTATCGGTCAAGACCAGTTATCGGCTAAACTGAGATTTCGGGATTATATCTCGCGAGTATCCGAGATTTTTTATTCAGTCATCTGTTTCATATAAAGAAGTGTAAGTTTGCCTAAAAACTTTCTTGTTTATGTTTTAAACATGAGCTTGAACGGCCATTGTTTACTGCTGATTTACATCTTTGCACTTTTAGCATGGGGTGTGACGTAATAAGTTAAAAATAAAATACAATTTAGTTGTGTTACGTTATAATATCCCTCCTCTTATTTGATATATACTATCAATGCAAATATCATATATAAGTTGAATATATTGCATAGTCTACGGTTTTGTGTATTACCGTAAAATAACAAACGAATACTTTTGAGTTTTGTTTAGGTATCATAACCCCTACGACCTTTAGTCTGACCCAACAAGGGGCACAATTCAAATTACATTTTGCAGAGTGAATAGGGATTTAACTATGCTGTTATCACGAAGCCGATATCTAAAAGAGTAAATTGGAAAAAAAATCGACAAATTTACTTAAAGGCAAAAAAAAAAACCCCAACAACAAGATGTTTTGGGTTTCAATTTTTGAAAATAAACAGTTCACCATTTCAAGTATGTCAAGTGTTATCTCAAAATATTAATAAATACGAATACACGGTAAGAAAACATTAAATTTCAGCTGATTTCTTGGAGAGTATAAGAAGCGCCATTGAGCGGTAAAGGGCCGGTAGAACTATTTCATATAATTTTAGAATTAACTCCTTTGTATTTGAAACTCTCCTTATCAGTTTGAAATGAAACAATAAATAAGTTTAAAGACAATTTGTTTACGGAGCATGGTGCCCGTAAAACTGATCGCAATTATTACAAAATCCCACTATGTCTAAACGGTTTAACACAATTAATCCCAATAGCACACTGACTATATCAATTAAAATAATATTTTATAAATCTCCAAAACAAAGAACTATTTTTACAGTGCGCGGTATTAACTATGAAAGAAAGAATAAAAGCAACACTTATTGTAAATATTTACATTCCACATAATTTTTTGCTTGTAATGTGTATTGAAAGCTACGGCATTTATTACACTATATTTACATTCAACATACAATGTATTTTTGCTTCTAAATTGTGTTGAGAGCTACGGCAGTTATTTAAGAAATAAACAACGTTATTTAGTGAACATGGCGTAATAAATAATAATTGCTCTGTTGGCATATTCCAATATGCCAGCAGAACAGTTGCTATTCATAACGCCATGTTCACTAAATAATCGTTGTTTATTACTAATATTTGCATTTTACCACTCGCAAATACTCTGTATTAGCACAGACCTTGACATTTAGCTATTGCATCAAAAATAAGCATTCCGACTGTAATGTATCTTTTTAATTTACATAGATTTGTTAACAGAATCAATGATATGTTATAGCGAGCGCAGCTCGCCGGCGCACAGCGAGCTCTACCGGCGGGGCGTGTGTGAATAGAAAATTCGGACTATTTGCACATTCATTCAACGGATTTTTTTGGCGTCAGTAAATCGGACCAGTTATGCCTTGTTTTAATCGTCCCAGTAGTTCCCTGTAATTATTGTTTCCCATTTCACACTCTCACGAGAACAAGATATAAGACTATGTACATGCATTATAAATATACTGCTGACACAACGCAAGACTAACGGAGTTATCGTCCTTTCGAGTGACGTCACAATGGATTTCTTACACATAGATCCGACAGAATTTTTCGGCGTCAGTAAATTTCGATCCACAATGCAATTCCTCAATGTCGGTCGATCTCACTAGACTGGATACCATCTCGCGAGAATTTGAGAAACAGATAAATTATGTAATTTAAAGAACATCATACTTTTAAGTAAACAAAACAGTATATTTCGCGTAGGTTTTTTTCCAGGGTGTTTTCAAAGAGACAGACGACACTTGACCGACGTGAACTTTGACGTCACAATAAGGGGAAATTACTCTAAGTAGTTATTGTAAATCTGCTGAAATATAAATACCAAAATCTTCTCAAAATCTTGCAGAGCTAACGAATGGGGACATTTCTTCAAAGATAGGAAACAGCTGTAACTTGCTCTCATTTGGATGAATGCTCACATTTATTTTATTCACTATATTTACGGTAATTTCCAGGAATGTTTTTTTAAAAGGGGGCTTGGCAACATCATTCAATAAATCTTCGCAAGCAAAAAGAAAAAGAAATTCTCAAAATCAGGAAAATTCTAATCTGGGTGAAGAATTGGGATTGCGTAGTATGCCTTTAGCTCTTTAGCTGCTCAATAGTGTCTTTATTTTCACTTCCATTTATTACATGCTCCCGGGGGATCCATTTTCCTTATATGATGAGCAATTTTTTTTTGGTAAATTTGATTTTTATTAACGGGGGAGGGGGGGACTCTGTGATAAGTCAATTTTTTATATGTAAGTTTAAGAAAAATGTCTGCTGCAAGAAAAGAGGAAATAAATTGTAATGTACATTATGTTAAAATCTTTATTATTCAACAACATTTTATCTGAGATCAATTCTATATATTAATAGATAACAAAATTATGAATAATGAAAATTTACTGTAAAAATAGGCATGTTTAATTTATTCTGCATCCCAGTTCATTTATTTACTTTACGTCGCTACTTTTATTTTTATTGTTTTATCATAATTCATTATTTTATCACATGCTGCGCACGCCCAAACGGTCGCACCGTAATACCTATTACAATGTAACAGTAATTCCTTGAAAATGTTATTATAGCGAGCGCAGCTCGCCGGCGAGCGAGGCGAGCTCTAAGAACCAGTGTGCGCGGGAAAAAGAACGAGCTAAACCTACAGTTCATCAAACAAATTTTTTTGTCTACGTCCCATAATGCTCTCTAATGTTTTCACCCGTGGTGCTATGCCAAAAATGGCCGACTTTTAACTCGTAATTTAGGGTGACTTAAAGTTTGAAGACACGTTTTGAGTACCGCATATGTTTTGGCGAGACTCAAAAGATTTGTTACATGTTTCCATACCTCCGTATTGAGTCGAGAAACGTAAACAAAGACGAACAAAGTCATGGATGACGTCACAGTGCACTCGCGCTATATTTCCCGCGATAAATTTAGAGGTGGATCAAACATCTGTAATGAGTGTACTGGCTATTTCAGTATAGACTGCGATACCTGCCTCATTGACATATGATTTGTTTTTGATTTTTTTTAATATAGAGATTTTATGTATATTTACTAGCAAGGCCATACTTTACTGTCATATCGATCCATTTTTAAGCTCATTGTGCATGCATGTACAGTAGGCATGTAAGTATACGAGTAGAGAGGAAATAAACAATAGGACATTTTGAACTAAATAAAAAGGAATAAAATGAAAAAATAAAATAAACAATAAATAAAATTATGTAGATATTGCATATAGTCAGACCATCAAATTTAAAAGTGGGAAATTACACACCAACAAACAGAACCGGTCTCTCTCTCTCTCTCTCTCTCGCTCTCTCTCTCTCTCTCTCTCTCTCTCTCTCTCTCTCTCTCTCTCTCTCTCTCTCTCTCTCTCTCTCTCTCTCTCTCTCTCTCTCTCTCTCTCTCTTTCTCTCTCTGTAGGGGGTTGCGCTGTATGTATCATAACCATTAAAATGAGTACATTTGGAATACTTATTGTAGAGCAATACTCTCTCAAAAATTCTTTGACGTTCGTTGATGCCTAAATAAAACTATAAGTTGACAATGATGCAAGGTGTGTGTAATTCTTGCTGCGCTCGCCAGAACGGTAGCACCGTAAAGCATATTAAGACATGAGTTAATTTTAAGGTAAGGTTTGCGGCTTGCATTTTTTAGAGGTTGTACCAAAGTTACATACCATTTTGTTCACTATACTAAAGTCTTTTTTTTCATGAAATTCAAATGATTTTGCCCGTCCCGTTTTATAACTACAAAAGGTCAAAGTTCATGATTTCCAATTTTCATTTAATGAAATGTTAACAATTTCGTGAAAATATGTACATTTTATAAGTGACTATTATGGGGGTTATTTATGCTTAAAATGTTCGAAAATAATATCACTATTAATATCATGATTCACTTTTATTGATTTCTGATGAACTATCTAAAAATAGAATAAAATGCAACAAAAGTCTTAATTTTGGACTACTATTATGAAAGCGAAAACATCTTATTTGAAACCTTTCCAAGTCCACCGATTTCAGGAAAAACGTATCTTAGAATATGTGTAATCTGATGTTTCTAGAACACTATTCAAAACCATATGATGCGGATTTTGTTTTCGTGGATATTGATAAAATGCTTGTGTCCTTTTATTTTTTCATTGAAACTAAAAAAAAACGCGAAATAAACCTGAAATCAATTTTGACGTCATATAAATTTTGACGTCATAACTGAAATAAAAGGTAGTTGGTGTTACGTCACAATGAAAATGTGTGAGTTATCTCCCTGTAACCGCAAACCGTACCTTAAAATTCATCAATTTTATGGAGAAAAACGCATAATGTATCGTATAATGGTTTATGTTTACATTCTACTGTGTTTTTCCATTAAATTCCGTGATGTTTACATGCCTCTAAATGCAACACCTATTCACTGCGTATGAATTTACAAGTAATTTACATAAGTAGTTCTCAAACAGTGATTTCTATGTTATCGGTTAAAAATGTATTTCATAAATGTTGTCAAAACACCATGTTTTATAATTATTCAACAAAACAGTTGACTTTATTGTTAAAACCAACATTTCAATAGTTATTTTTCATGGATTATATTTTCATGCTCGTCGATCTCATCTCGAACAGTCTCTGTAATAACCAGTTTAAACCGGTTTTACAAATCAGCTGTTCTTGCTGTTACTAATTTACTCCTTCCGTGATCTGCACTTTATATCGATTTATTTAAGTAAACAATTGATTTCTTCAGTAGGGGAATGTAAATATAAGCATTAAATGATTTATTTTTGACGTCGTCGTGTCAATAACTGCCGTCAGATGAGCAGACACATTATCATAACGCGCTAACGCGCGTTATTCAATTTGTCTGCTCACCTGACGGCAGTTATTGACACGACGACGTCAAAAATAAATCATTCAATGCTATAAAATCTATAACGTCATGGAAAGGTATATGACGTCACACCTTTATGACATCATATGCCAACAGAGCAATTGCTATTCATAACGCCATGATCACTAAATAATCGTTGTTTATTACTTATATTTGCATTTTACCACTCGCAAATACCCTGTAGTAGCCTAGACCTTGACATTTAGTTATTACATCAAAAGTAAACATTCAGACTGTAATGTATCTTTTTAATTCACATAGATTTGTTAACAGAATCAATGATATGTTATAACAGTAATTCCTTTAAAATGTTATCAAAAACATGTTTTAATAATATGCTTTACGGTGCGACCGTTGGGGCGAGCACAGCATGTGATCAAACAATGAATTATAATAAATCAATAAAAATAAAATTAACAACGTAAAATTTGAATGCCAAAAAAAAATAAAACAAACCTATTTTTCAGTAAATTTTCATTATTCATAGCTTATAAGATTTGTTATAATTTATTTATTTATAAGTAGAACAGTAGTTTAATCTCAGATACAATGTTGTTGAATAATAAAGATTTTAATATATAAATATTCATTGCACTGTATCTCCTCTTTTAAAGTGACTGTAACGTCAGTTCATCCCCCTTTTTTTGCAGAAGACATTTTTTCTTAAACCTACTTATAAAACTTGACTCATCATAGAGCTCCCCCCATGTTAAAAAAATAATATTTCATTTTTTTCCAGTTTACACATAGAAAATCGACTTATCATGGATTTTCACCCTCCACTTTAAAAAAAATTAATGTTTGATTATTATTTTTTTAATCATATTAAAAGAACATGGTGCCCCCCCCCCCCCCCCCCCCCCGCATGTAATAAATGGAAGTGAAAATAAAGAAACCATTGAACTGCTAAAGAGCCGAAGGATTAGAATTTTCATGATATTTTTTTCTTTTTGCTTGCAAAGATTTTTTGGATGATGAGGCTGCAATCCACCCATCCACCCACCCACTCCCTTTTAAAAAAAAGGCGATGCTACGTGTACGTTCCAGGAATTTACCGTACTTATAGTGAATAAAATAAATGTGAGCATTCATCCAAATGAGTGCAATTTACAACTGTTACTTGTATTTGAAGAAATGTCCTTATTCTTCAGCTGTTCTTTAGAGCTCTTAGCCTTTGCAAGATTTTGAGAGGATTTTGATTTACAATAACTTCAATTAGAGTAATTTCCCCTTATCAGTGCTTATTGTGACGTCAAAGCTGACGTTGGTTAAGTGTCGCCTGACTCTTTAAAACTCCGATGAGAAATAAAAGTACGCGAAGTATACTGTTTTACTTACTTTAAAAAGCATGATGTTCTTAAAATTACACATCTTATATATGCTTCTCAAAAGTTGTACATGTACTTTGATTCTCGCGAGAACGTGAGGTTGGAAACCATTGGTACTATGGATTGTGGGTCAAAATTTACTGACGCCGAAAAAATCTATCTGATCAATGTGTAAAACATTGTGACGTCACTCGATTATTTTTGATTGAGAGTGTACTGACGTGAACTTTAGAGGTAGCACTGACTGTATGTCGTATAGTAGGCTCATACATCGTTTTTGTTTTTATTGTCTTGCTGATTCTCGTGAGAGTGTGAAGTGATAAAAATTGCCATGATTACAGGGAACTACTGGGACGATTAAAACATTGCATTACTGGTCCGATTTACTGACGCCAAAATCCGTTGAATGAATGTGCAACTAGTCCGAATTTTCTATTCACACATGCCTTGCCGGTAGAGCTTGCTTCGCTCCGGCGCTGCGCGCCGGCGAGCTGCGCTCGCTATTATATGCAAATACGTAAATTTTAATGGAGTTGGAGAAAAACACATGATGTATCGTATAGTGGTTTAAATCTATAACGTCATGGAAAAGTATATATAACGTTACTTCTTATGACGTCATAGTATACTGACAGAGCAATTGCGATTATAGAGAAATAATTGCAGCTCCTCCGTATGGGCTTACAGTGGGAAAGAACAATGGAAATGCAAAAATAGAAAAATATTTGCATATCTATTGTTCTTTCCCATTGTAAGTCCATACGGAGGAACTGCAATTATGTTTTTATAATCGCAATTGCTAGCTGTCTGTTCTATTTCTATTATACAATTTTCTTGAGAGTCTATAATACGACCCAAATTTGATTTTTTTTTCAAAGATTAAAGGAGCATGGTCACGATGTTGATATCATTTTAATTTCAGTTTTTTATCATTTACAATGCTTTTGGAATGCATTTCTACTGATCAAATGAAAGAGCTAGAGCCACGAAGCATCAAAAAATGCCCTATCATTAAAAATTACCATATTTTGGTAAAATATAGGGTAGAATCTTAGCTTTTCATAACTGTTTTTCTTTTTTCGATATCTATCATACTTTTTTATAAACGGAGTTTACAATATGGCATTGTTTTGATGAAAAATGTAGAACAGACGTCATTTTTGTTAAGTAACGCCATGAAATGATAAAACTACGTATGACTTGAATCTAATAAAATAAACAAAAAACAAATAAAATTATCATGTAGACATTATAATTAATTTATGAAAATAAATTTATTGATGAAAATAGCATGAAAAGATGATTAACAATAAAGTTTAAAACATATTACAGGACCAGTGCTGAAGGTCAATATAACGGCGGTACATTTAAATATGTCGGTGTCTTAAAAGTTCTTTTTTCTGCAATTTGAAACTGCATGAAGTAATGCTGATGATGCGCAATGTATAACTGACGATTAATCATTGAATTCTACCAATGCAATCACAAATGATAAAAAATAAATATATAAATATGAGAGATATACGGTTATTGAATTTAATAGAGATATATGTAATCTCGAATTTTGATGCATTACTGTAACAGTCTGTGTGCATTATTCTAAATGATTATTTTACTTGTTTCAAGGCTTCGATATTTTCACCCGATCTTGGCGCTTTACAGCAGTTAGATGCCAGGGTTCAGTCCTTTGAAATGTTTTATTTTCCCAGTTTCCCGTGGGCTCACCATGCGTTCACTTGCGCTCTCCGCTCCGCTCCGTTCCCGCTCATCGTTCACAAATCACCGTGCGTTCACAAAGATTTCGCCTTGCGCTCACTGCGTTCGTTCAGTGTTCACTAATTGTTTAGTCAGATAATATTATATTTAGGCTTATAACAATACAAACATTTAGTTTATTGTTATTTTTTCCTGATTACCAACGAAACACAATGTAACAATACCGCCCGTGGCACTCCGAATAAATCGTTCATCTTGCGTTCACATAGAGTACATATATCGTTCAACGTTCACTTTGCGCTTGTGTTTGCGCTCTGCGTTCGCTCACAGTTCACCGTTCATAAGCGCTATCCAAATTCGGCTCAGCGAGCACTCGCCGTTCGTTTAGAGTGCACTCACTGTGCGCTCACCCTTCACAAACTGTTCAAGTGAAAAATAAAACTTTTCAGCGACTGTGTATATGTAATGGATATACTACTGTCTAGTATGCCGAAAGCAGTTCTGTATGAAATAATATAAAACAGTTTCGAGGCCCGTTATCGGGCCGAGAACAGTGATATTTTTTCATACAGAAGTGTTTGAGGCATATATAGTACTTAAATCACTCCATTGAATATCATTGTTGATTCCTGAGACAGTCCGATTTTAAAGAATAACAGTGTTGTAACCATTGATAATGGTCTGATATTAAGAAGCTCTCTAATATAATCGGACTGTCACAAGTAACATTTTTGACTGCTGGAACAAGGGAATGACATTACAGCAGTGTTTTAATGTTCATTAATTAAATGAAAAAAGAATATCGATTTCTTTAAAAATATTCTTATGAGTTATATATTCCTTATAAATGCCATAACGTCTATTAATTTACATTTCATTTTTTCTAGTGATATTCATGTACTTTGAGAATTGTTACAAGTGATAAGCTATCCGTAAATGTTTTGAGAATTAAGATCATATTTCAGAGAGAGAGAGAGAGAGAGAGAGAGAGAGAGAGAGAGAGAGAGAGAGAATGTGGGTTTACTATTTTGAATCGAAGATAGGTTAAAATGAACATTTTTATTTAAAACATCAAGCAGTAGCACATAAATAATGTCGTAAAATTGTCTTGAAAAGTCGAATTCATAGCAAGCATGTAGAATTTGTGGTATCATATATACAGATTTGTAGTGAACTCGGCCGTAAATCGATTTTTTCAGAGGGTAGGGAAGGGGGGGGGGGGGGGGTTGAATGGAAACAAATACTGTTTTAAATCTCTCTGTACTCATCGTTGTTGTTTTTTTTTAAGAAAGGGCCCGGCAATCTGAATTTTTTTCTATGTGCCATACAAGAAAAACCTTAATTAGATTTAATACGCATAAAATAATCAAAGATGATTTCAATCGAGAATTTTATAGGCAAAAGTAAGTCACCGATGTTCACAAATTTAGGGTTATTTTTTATTTAATTGGACAAATTATCAACAAAGACATCGCAATTAGAATAAGACTTCTATATAGTGCACATGCTGATAATGTATTCTAAGTTGTGTATACCAACAGCCGTCTTGATCGAAACGGACACAATCGATCTTTTAAGAAATGAGTGTAACTGCATGTAACGGTTCACCGGAAATACATTGACCACGCGACGAATCAACACTGATCAACGGGTGGCTGATAAAGAAAAGACGTATGCATGCATTGGCAAAATGTTTTTTATGCAAGGGACGATGGCTTAATATTCAATTACAGCTGTACTTAGGAATTAAATAATCGAGTTTTTTGACGAAGTTTATCATGTGTTCACGTGATGTCGACTGTCTTTCTCCCGCAGTATTCAGGAACACGTACTTGTGTGAAAAAAATCGCTTGCATCTTTCCTTTCGTTTAATGCATTTCACCGTTTGACAAAAAACCCACAACTAGCTACTTATACATGCTATCGCTTATTCTACATAAAGGTATAGGAATATATATTTACATACGTACGTACAATGTTAACTTTGCCAATTAAATTTTTTTCTGTTTGTCAGCAATGTTCATGTATCTCATATTCTACTGCAATTGAATAATACCGTGGTACATAGAAATATTGCTTTTTAAAAATGCAGACTTTACTGGTAAATTCTATTGGCAAAATACTGAAAGAACTCAAGATTCCATGTACAGATTCAACTGACGTCGCAAACGTCAAACTATGACGTCATTGATGATGCACGATGTAAGCATGAATACACAGTATAAAATTACTAGATAAAACATGTTAAAGTTCAGTTAATATGCATTTCTTCCTCAAATATTTAATAAAATGATGATTTTGTAAATAATCACATATAATTCTTTATCATTATTAATTAAATTCTGCTATTTCAATAAAAAGGAAGCAAATAATTACCCTAAAATAGAGTGGTCAGTTTTATTTTCTGTTACGAAAATTTTCAAGATTTGTAAAATACACATTGGCCACACTTGAGTACCTCTACGAAATTTTGCAGGCAGAAGCATTTATGCAATATCTCTCAGTTTTAAAAGTTTCAAAGAGGTACTCAAGTGTGGCCACATTCAAATTTGGGAAATACTGCAGTAAAATCTACAATTTTCAGCTATTTTTAACGATCATAGTATGTTTGATGATGCGCATGTGCTAAACGGTGGGGCCTAAGTGAAAAAAATTGATATGCGTAGAAGCAGAATATTGTGCCCTACATTAAAAGTAATTACAATTTGTATTGTTTCAAACTTGAGTTTTGAGAAAATTTTAAGGCACATTTTGATACTTCGTGGCTCTAGCTGGTTACTAAAATTATTAGAGTTATGCCGCTTGATTTATTCAGTCAGTCGGAGAGTTATAAACAAGACACAGGGCTCGAAATTTTTTGACAAGTAAACAAGGGTCGTGCCCTGTTTTTATTTACACAGGTGCAATATACCAGTAAACAATCTTTTCCAGGATGATTTGTTCATTTTCTTATTCATTTTAAGCATAAATAAACGGTTCCAAACGTTTAACACATTCATATAAGGTCTAGAACTCGAAATTTAGCTTAACATTCAAAATGTGAACAATAGCCTTGTTTACATTTCAAAGAATTATAAGCCCTGTAACTCGCTTTTAACTCAACGAATGACACTCATAATTTGGTTTCCTACTAAAAATGTCTTACTGAAGCATTATAAACATTAAAATTTGAAAAAATGAATTTTGACCTCTATTGTAGCCATGCCCCTTTAAAACAATGATGCAACGTTGTATTTTGCGGTTCTTGTGCACTTTCGCAAAACAATTTAGTACGACATTTCAGAGATGAATCTAACTGTTTGAATGTAAAGTTTCACTGAAATAAACCTTGAAATAGTTTTTTTTAAGCTCTAAATAATGTTTATTAGAGCTCAATCACCTGATTAAATGCAAATACTGATCAGAAGACTTCAATAATCAAGTTTGAGGACATACACAAAGTTGCAAATGCTCGTTAATTTGAATTGTCTCGAACGAGGAACAGGTGTTGGTGTTTTATAAAACAAACATTTGCCTTATGATTCTAAATTGGGAATATTGATGAGGATGCTTACTAGTGATGAAAAATAAGTCTTAAGTAACATTATTTTTGGTAAGTTCTTGTATATAAACACAACCATAGCGTCTATTTTCATTGCGTCGTCAAAGTGAACTGCTTGATATACGATATGATTTGCAATTTTTCAACTACATAATGGTGTCGGAAGCAAATTAAAAATTGGGGCGGCTAACCTTATCAAAAACCTAACAAGCAAAAAAAAAGGTCTTTGGATACGGTTTTGTAAAAAGGGGGAGGGGCTATTTGACAAAATCCATTTTATACCATCTTATATCAACTTTTGGTAGTAGAGATAGTTATGAAAGTTCGGACCAGAAGTATCTAATAAAGCATCACCCGTTTGATAAAGCAAATGTTTATTACACGGGTAGTTTATACGAAGCACGCACGCACGCACGCGTGTGTGCGTGCGGGTGGGTGGGTGGGTGGGTGTGTGTGTGTGTGTGTGTGCAAAGAGCATGGACGATTGATCTAGAAGTAGATAAAATGAACAGTGGTTGGCCCTTACACAATAAACATTAAAATTTTAAACTTTACTACATGTACAAAACCCAAACAAACAAGTTTACCATTAAAGGTGGGTTTTTATTTCAAAAATCAGCATACTACGATTCCAAGTGTTTATCTTAACAGTAAACGTCTTGTAATTCAAAAATATTGAATTCTTTTTTCGATTATTTTCGGGGATAAATCAATCAATATTTTAATTTACAGCATCATCAGAAAACCCCAAAAGAAAAGAGGGCATCTTGCATTGTTTTGTGTTTGAAAGGACTAATTATGGTATATATTAATCATTCATATTGATTTGCTTTGGAGAGAGTTTAACAAAATCTTGTTGTTGTTTTTTTATATTTCTCTTACTGCACATGAATTATTCTTTTTTTTATAGTTCGCAGCTGTTGTGTTAATATCATCAAGCGAGAACATTTCAAAGGCTAAACCATGTGATCTAGAGAAGGCTCTCAAATCAATTAGTTTAAACCATTATTTCCCTTGTAACCACCATGACATTAAGGATGATTCTTCAACACTTCGTAAATTGGGAATTGCATTGCTAGTTGTGAATTTTATTTTTTTCCTATTGATTTTGATTTTCCCATTGCTGCTTCCAGTATGCAAACTGCTAGTACGCACATTTGTAAGTAAATTCCATATTCGAATTGGCATCTTACAATATAAATTAATTTCCAGAAAGATATTCACATTTTAATTGCTAAACTCTTTTTTTCAGATTTTACTTGTTGCTATAAGTTCGGCGTTCACAATAATGGAATACAGAAGTATATTTTCTTTAAAAGCAGAGGAGAAAGATATGGTTTGCAAAATTTTTCATTATAGTTAAACCTTAGTCTGCACATTCACAATAATTTGCAATAGAAATATACAATGTATATCCTACATGCATAAGAATTGATACTGATTAATACAACATAATCTAAATTTTGGTTGTAACGCGCATTCTGATTGGCTTAAAAATTAGTGTATATAGTATAAAGAAGGTTGCCTACGTCATAGTAAGACTAACGTCAAAAACGTATCAATACGTCTAACGTTACCTTTGAATTTTGTATAATTTTACGTCATTTTAAAGGTGAAATGACTGTTTTAATTTACAATGAAGAGTAAACAAATTATAAGCAATGATTTCAATATTTATTAGTTTTATACGATATAAAATGGTTTGAAACAGTTTACGCTCTTTTAAAACACGCTTCGCGGTTTACAAAGCGTAAACTGCCTCAAACAATTCAATATTGTATAAAACGAATAAATATTGAATTCATTCCTTAAATAAATCAACAAGACATCTGAGAAAATTTAATTTAATTAGAAGTTTTTATCTAAATTGAAATGATATTCATTTAATTGATATAACAATTTGATTTTAGAATTATGTTCAATTACAATCAAATCTGACAATTTGGCTTGAGAGACATTTTACTTCTGACAATATCAGCAGTAGTGATGTAATATCAAATAACTGGAACAAGTTCTTTATCAAGGTAAGATATATCGAGGTAAAGCGGAAAAAACCTCTTCATAATTTGAAAAGTGTTTCAAAAATTATGTTTTAACAAATTAATTATAACTTTTATATTTTTTTTCAGAGTATGTCAGTTTGACATATTTGTTCGGTTATAAAATTAGTCAAAAATTTAAATTTCACAATCTTCTTGTAGTATGATTGCTGTGCCATTACCCAAGTCCAAGGAACGACCAACGACTTTGACAGCACTCCGTGGTGTACAACGGCAGGCACATGTCAGACAACAGCCTCCCAGATCCCTAAGACATGCTGTAATTATGTCACGGAGGAAGATTATGGAATTGCGCCACCCGGTTGCCATTCATCTGTTAATCCTGGAACGTTTAGATCGGTAAATGTTTTTCGTAAAAAAATTGGTAAATGTGATGTTGAGATTAAAACATCTGGTTTAATATTAGTGTACACAATTTAACAGAAAATCATTGTAATTTGGAAAAAGCAGTTCATAAAATTCACATTGAATTCAGTTTTTAATAATGCAATGAATTTTTTACTTAAATGCATAGAATGTATTTTATTAACTTGCGTTTTATAATACAGAGAGTACGTTTTTATCAGTTAGCAGTTTGTTTACAGTATTTACATTTCTATATATCTTACAGAATTGTATGAATGTAATAAAACAATTAAGCGTGGTTAACATTGACGAATGCCAACTAAGCCTGCTGCAGATGTCTTTAATCGTTATAGGGACTTTGGAGGTGAGAGTTTTATTCATATGTTTGACACTCTGTCACGCATTGATAAAACTTTATCTTTCATGATTACTTTGATACTGACAAATAAAATTGCAAATAAGTACTATTATAGATTCATTGACATGTTATGCATATTGTTATAAGGTTATGTTTCTTTTCACAAATATTTGTTTGTGTGCAAATACATTGAATTGTACTCATTACCGAAGTAACCGTTTATGATATGTTTTTTTTCTTTTTACAGCTGATTTTTGCAGCTTTTGAGATAATAGGGGCAATCATTTTATTGTGTATTTTTTGTGTCTTTAGTTTTAACAATTTAAAAGACGTAACGATTGTAATTAAAAAAATGCAGATTAAGAGAAGTCGAGATAGGAAGAATTAAACTATAAACAATCAGAAACTTCGACGCTTGTTGTTCTGAAAATATGTCTAACATGTAGAGTGTTAATATCAAGAATTAATACATATATAATTTTTTTATCATATATGTGTCCACCTAAATTTACAATCTTTTATATTTATTGTGATATTAATAATTCTTCTAAAACTTGACTTTTTTTGGCGTAGTTTGTTTATTTTAAAAAGATAGTTGTTTTTGAAATAATTATTAAAAACAATTGATATTATTTGCATGGTATACTTTTAAAATTTTTAATTTAAATATGTAAGTTTAATGTACGACTGGTGGACTACATATTGGACCCCACCTTCTGCTGCAATTTTGATATTTCACTGATCCAGTTTTATGTTTGTATCTATTATAAGTTCAACTGACTTTATTTATAAACGCTGTTCACACAAGCGATTATTTTCCTTAACCAAGGTACCAGCAGAACAGAGCTGCAGATGTGCTTCAGGTACTTTTCGACAGCAATAATAATTTAGGGAGTTCCAATATTTATAAACACACGAATGCATTTATGTCCATGAATATAAAGAAATCTGTGTGATCTTAATCCCGAAAACTTTTATGTATCGTGTATTAACTATGTATCAATTACTCATATTATGATTGAACGTGGGGTTGAATGGTCTTTACTATTTCCACTTACATGTAGGCCCTTTCAGGGTATTAGCGTAATTCTACATGCATCTAATTTGGCCCATAATCGGTGTGCTCCGCAAGTTTTTCATCTTTTATTTCCCCTTACTATATGTTGATTGGATAATATCCTTTTATAAAAGATGTGGGATATTTTTTTGATAATTTACTTCGATGTATGCAGTCTCACTTCAATTAATAATTCGGTTATTCAACAACAAACATGCCAGGAAACCTCCTTCATTTATTCATTTACTACACTGGAAGACGATGGACGGAAGCCGTCGTCTGATCATGAGGACGTGGTACAGAAGGAGGACACATCGGAAGGACACTGGGGGGACTCTGAGGATATTTATACCACCATAGGAGGCCAATAGGATGGAAATGTTTTCATAAACATTTCTTGTTTGTCATTTTTTTTGTGAATATGTATATTTGTAAATTTATTGATTGTATATATAGATAAAAATTGTAAATACTTATTGTTGGTTTTTTAAGGTCTTCCGTTTCAATTGGAGGACCTTATTGCATATGATATCGGATATTTACGAAAACGATACATCGACATCCTGTATTGTTGTCATTAACATATTAGCCAAGCTTTAAGCCTACAATGATGCTATTTATTTCACAACACTCCGCTTAGTTAGAAAAATATGTGTCTCGGGACATACCTTCACCACAGTTGGAAGACTTCCGTCTTAATCTTGTTCCACTTGAGGGGAAGCTCAAACTTAGTAAGCACCAAGTACATTAGTTCTTTCACAGCAGTTTTATTAAAGCGTGATCGTATAGTCAAAGTTACAACAATTAAAAGCAGCCCAAATCAAAGAGTCTGCTCAACATCATTTTACATGGGTATATATAACATTTTACTTATAATGGACAGTTCTGACTAGTTCGGCCCATCTACGACGATCATGAGTGAACATTTAGTGTTCAAATTTCAGATTAATATCACAGAGTACGGATGCAGGATCTCAGTCTCCGAGTCCTGAGTCTCGGAGTCCCCCACCTAGGTATGAGACATCAATTACTCATAGTACATTCATTCATACATGGCATAACAGGTTACAAAGGTTATATAGAATATGCAATACATGACTCAATATAGAGTACCAGAGTTATCGTTGCACACACAGAATCGCCAAATATGACACTTGTTTATAAACTCTTAATTTGGATATTATTATGCCCGTATTATTCACTTGGTTTCATAACATCATTTAGGAATACTACGCAGTGCTACAAGAGTCACAGAGTTCAGTCTGTTAGTTATCATTACCACCATTCAGTGCGCAGTATATATATATATATATATATATATATATATATATATATATATATATATATATATATATATATATATATATATATATATAGAAGATGATAAGATGGTCAAGATGGTCATGATGATCATATAGTGAAAATGTATTTTATCTAACATCTTTTTACCATTCCTATATCAAATTTGAGAAAAACTAAATGCATATTACCATTTTCATGTAGCCCTCTACCTTGATTGTGAAATACAAGATCCCTGGGTCAAAGGTTCAGCCCCTTGGGTAAAGCCAATCTGGAAATATGTTGAAAATCTATTAAGTCTTAGAAAATCTTCTTCGTTATATTCAGAATGTTTTGCATGGCTACAAAAAGACTTCTGTTTTTACATACATGAATGCATGAATCTGTAAAAAATCCCTTTTTATTTTGGGAAAATCCATACATATGATATATACAGTGGAGTATATTGCCCTAATGCATACTACAATTACTCAAATGTATTCCGTTTCGATTAAAAACCGTAAACAATTCCGCGAAAATAATTATTTGATTCGTTTTTACCCTCAATTATTAACAATATCTGATTGCAGATTATATATGTTTATATTTCAAAGTTATATTAAAAGGCATTGTTTATCGTATTTAAGACCGAAAAAACATCAATTTGCTCTCTCACATAGGACAATTTGATTTCATAACAATGATAATGCGTCAAGAGATAATTATAGAATTGATTTCATTATACACTAAGCATGATATTTTATGATAGGGGCAGTAATAATCATCAGAACACCAAAAACAATTAACAAGTTATGAAGTTTAGGGATTAAAAAGTAACATATTTTATCAGTCCCAAACCGGATGGGACTATAGCTTTCCTCTGCGTCCGTCAGTCCGTCTGTCCGTCCGATCGTCTGTCCTTCTGTCTGTCCGTCTGTCCGTCCGTCTGTCTGTCCCACTTCAGTTTTCCACACTGTTTTTGTTTATGCGTTTGAGGAATAATGTGAATTTTGCTGAATAGCTTTAAAATGTCAAACTACAGATGAAGTTTACACTTTTGAAGCATCTGGTTGACATATGTTCGAGAAAATTAATTTTTATATTCCAAATTCTTAATGTTCGGGTTCAATATTCTGCATAACAGTGCATTGGTGTTAACAATGCAAGCTCTGAAAGAGGTAATTCTATATCTACTAGGGCTTGACATGTCGTTCATAAGGACTGTCGACGTAATCCTATAGTTATAAAAAGTTTGAAAAGAAAATCAACATCACCGGTAATCCCTTTTACATCCAAATCACTTAGATCAAAAATGCAATTTTATTTTAAAGAAGACTGTCTTTTTTGCGGAAAACCGGTAAATGATAATGCAAAACGAAAAAAAAACATTGTGTACACTCGGTTCAAACAACTCAGTTTCAATCAACTTTAGAACAGATTTGCAATGATAAAAACGACGAATGAGCAGTCAAAGTTAAAGGTAGGATAAAATTTGCTAGTGACCTTCATGCGGCTGATGCTGTTTATCAAAGTACCTGAAGTGGTAATTTTCGATCAGGGAAAAAAGTGCCAGAGGTGTTTTCAAAACGTAAGGAAAATGCATCTTATTCACGAGGTCGACCAAATACTAGCCACACATTGTTCTTACAAGTGACAAAATACTTGGAAGAAAATGACGACAAACAGACAACAATCACAGATCACATGAAAAGTCTTTCAGTAGATGAGGCATATTCCAATCAACATATGAAAAAAAAATTAAAGGAGCATTATGGTAATTCAATCAAAATAACTGAATTAAACGGCAAAGAAAATGTAGTTACATTTCGCCAGAATGCCGCAACCATACTGCATACTTTCCATAATGAATCATTTCTTAAGTCTGACGAAGAGAATAAAAGGTATCAGATTAAAACAGCGGCAACACTGATCAAGAACGATATACGAAACATTATAGAGCAGGTATTGATGAGGAGCGTGAAATCTACAGGCGGATTAACACGTGGAAGAGGAATGGGGGAAGCTCGGAGGGCGCAATGGCTTTTGTCTATGCCAACATTAGCAGAATATAATCAGGCGATGCAAACATTTACTGACACAGGATACCATACAAGTGATCAGCATGTCGATATGTCCAGATCAAGAATGGAAAAGACAACAAAAAAATAACTATGTATTGCAGGACTTCTTGAAAGATAGGGACCCATTTGTCTTACATGACAAGACTTTGCGTAACATTGAAACCGGAATGATGCAGACAACGACGCAAATGCAGATGCTGCAAAGAGTATAGGCGAAAAAATTATACAATCTATGGCTGGACAATTGGTATCAGAAATTTCATTTAAAAGGAAAGATCAAGTGGTTCCTCTTGATATAAAAGAAAAATCGAACAGTAATGTCACACAATTCTCGCAAATTGATCCTCAGCTCATGTTTCAAAGGTCAAAAGCTGTTGGATCAGAAACACTGAACACTACAGCTGAGTTGTTTCAATATGAACTTTAAAGCTTTCCGTCATTAATGTTTGAAGCCAATGGTCTTTTAAAGCAGGCAGCAAAAGCCACGCTTGGTGAAGGTGACTGCCATGCTGAAGAACTCCCCAAAACAAATCTATTAAATGTAATCGATGGGGGATCTCTACTGCATCGAATACCATGGTCCAAAGGCGAGACATTTTCCCAGATTTGCTCAAAATATGTTGATCATGTCAAAAGGCGCTTTCAAAATCCCATCGTTGTAATGGATGGTTACATCGGTACGTCAACTAAAGATATGACTCACATGAGGCACAGCAAAGGAATTCAAACAAACACAATCACTTTTACTGAGAATATGCCACGGAGAATAAAGAAGGAAACTTTTCTTCTGAATGTATCAAACAAGCAACGTTTTGCTGAACTCCTTGTACGAAAACTGCAAGAGAGCAATATCGAAGCTATACAAAGTGAGGGTTATGCAGATTTGTTGATATGTCAGACAGCTGTTAATAAGGCAGACAATCACACAGTGGTTGTGTATGGAGAGGACACTGATTTGCTAGTTCTGCTTTGCCATTATGCAAAAGAAAGCAGACAAATTATTTTCACCACTGACAAACGAACGTCAATGAAAAACCACAGAGTGTGGGATATATCAAAAGCAAAGTCAGTTCTTGGAAGTGACAATTGTCGTCAAATTCTGTCTATTCATGCTTTAACAGGATGTGACACAACTAGTCGTTAGCATGGCATTTGAAAACCTGCTGCCTTGAAAAACATAATGACTGACATTTATCTAAAATCACAAGGAGCTGTATTTTAATTTTAGCAAAGAAGATATAATAAAGGCGGGAGAAGAAGCATTATATAAATTGTATGGTGGGGTATTGCTAGATGGTTAAGACATTCTCAAATGGAGAAAGTTCACGACAAAAACACTATCATCTAAAAGGAATGCTGAGGTCCAAATGCAGTCACTTCCACCAACATCTGATGCTGCCATATTTCATTCAATGCGACTTTACATACAGTGTCAGTACTGGAAAGGCAAATCAGTGGCAGATCTTGATTCTACAGAATGGGGTTGGACTCTTAAAACTGGCAAACTTCTACCTATTGAAATGTCCAAACCACCTGCACCCGACTTTCTATTGAAAATCATCCACCGTAATTGTAAAACCAACTGCGACAATAAGAAATGTAGCTGTCGAAAAAGTGGCATAGCGTGTTCAGGCGGATGTGGAGAATGTAGGGGAATCAACTGTTCCAATTCAAGAAATAATTAAAAATATGATGACGAGAGTGAAAACGAAATTACAATAAAAGGATGTTAATTCCATTTCCATTTTATTTTTCATGGTTGTGATGTAAACAATTTGCATCAATTGTACATATCCAATCTTGTTATCAGGTTATAAAATAAGCTGATATCATATTGATTTGATTTGGTTATTAACTATTTCTTAATTAAAATGATTCAAATTTTTTTTTTTTTAAATTGCCATTAATTTGACCAATGTTTAATGTTATATGTTCAAATACTATTCTGTAATTTGGAGTGAAGATAAGTCGTTACAAATTGATTTGATATTGTTTCTACTTTTTCCCACATTTCCACAATTTTTTAGTAACAATACATAAAAAAACAATATTTGACCCAAAAGAATTTTGAATATTTCTCGTGAAATTGGTTTACATGTATTACTCGGACAATATAAAACTTAAAATGGAGTTTAGAATAAGATAATACCAATTTATAAAATGTTTCCAGATTTCCGCGATTTTCCAATAAAAATGCTATTTTTTTTTTACCACAAATTACCTTCAATATTTGTTGTAAAAGCGTTTTAATCAGTTGTACATATGAATTCATTTCATTTCAAAACAGCATAAATTGATACTCATTGATTTAATTTGGTTATTTTTTTTTTTTCATATTTTCGCGATTTTTCAATACAAACCCATGTTTTTTCCCCCAAAAAAACTATTTTTCGCATATCATACAAATGTGTATTTTACTATGTTATTTGTATATACAAACACCTTTGATTTCAGTGGTAATTAGCTTTGTAGCAATTTTCTTGAGGTTTTGCTGAAAGTTTGACAAACTATTAAAAATTTCAAATGTTTTATTTTAAATTTCTTTGAATGATTACCTATATTTTTATAATAAATAGATTTGTAAAGTCTACAAATGGCAACAACCATTAAGCACTCTTGACAAACGAAATGGAAAGTAACAAAACGTCACCTTTGGCATTCATAATAGATCATTGGATGTCAAATTACTGCACAGCGGAAAAGAGACCAAACTGTGAAAAATTGAGATTGGTATGCGATATAGAAATAATTTACACGATTAATGTAGAATTTGTTGGAATACTACCGTCAAATTCGATAATATGTTTGGTGATTTTTTCCTTTGTGTTTTGATTTCATTAATCCCGTAATTTTAGTGCTGTAAATTTAATTCAGTTAGGTTATCATTAGTTAAGTGTTTTATATATATATATATATATATATATATATATATATATATATATATATATATATGATATCAATATTGTCTGATTTTATATTTGTTTTATCCCACGAGTTGAAATGGTGTATATATTCGCAAGGCTTGCTGAGCGAATATAACAATTTCAACGATTTGGATAAAGCAAATATAAAATCACACAATTATAGATGTTCTATTTATCTCATACAATTTGATTTATATTATGAAGCTTTTGAAACACTCCCTTATACACCCGAATTGATTTTTTTCAAAGATTTAAAACGATGATGCAACGTTGTGTTATGCAGTTATTGTGACCTTGTGCAATGCAATTTATTACGTCATTTCTAAGATAAATCTAACTGTTTTAATGTAAAGTTTCACTAACTGTTTTAATGTAAAGTTTCACTGAAATAAAAACCTTGAAATATTTTTTTTAGCTTTAAATAATTTTTCTTAAAACTTATTCACTTGATTAAATGGAAATACTGATCTGATGACTTGAATAATCAAGTTTGTTGACAAACAACATAGTTGCGAATGAAATGAATGAACGAAAATAGTGAATAAGGATGCTTACTGATGATGGAATAAAAGTCTAATGAAACATTATTTAGGTAGGGTCTTGTATATAAACACAACCAGAGCGTTCTGTTTTCATCGCGTCGTCAGGATGAACTCCTTGATAGTTAACTTAATTTGCAGTATTATAAAATGCACAAAGCAAATTGAAAGTTGGAAGGGGGCTAAACTTATCAAAAATCTTGACATACAAGAAAAAAGGGTCTTGTGGTTACGGTTACGTATAACTTAGCAAATCTTCGAAAATAGGTCACTGAAGCGTTGAAGCAAGGGTTTGTGTCAAAAATAGTTCGGACCGGAAGAATTTGCTAAAGCATCACAAGTTTGATATAGCAAATGTTTATTACACGGGTAATATACACCACACGTATGAGATAAATATATATATATATATATATATATATATATATATATATATATATATATATATATATATATATATATATATATATATATATATATATAATTAATATATATGCTACTCAATAACACCTTCCCTATTATGACTTCGTCATTAATGCATCATGAAATATTATTGTTAAATAATATGTTTTATGGCATCATTGTATCTTAACCATCTATTTTTGTCACAAAATGTATTTTAAGAATCTGGTTATTTATAGTTATTTTTAACCTGAGGGTCCATTATATCTATTTTTAGAATATTTGTGCTTGTATATTGTCAACAACCAATGAAATTGCAGGACTGTAATCGCGTGAAAGCCACTTTTGTTAATACCCTGGTATTTGATGGACGTTTTTATGTGAACAGAGAGTTTATTCATGTGAAAATTAACCCTCCACCATCCCCATTACACCCTCCTAAATGTTTTGTTTATGTCATAGTAAATTTTACATTGTTTTGGTTTTCAAAATGTTTTGTATATGCCACCTTAATTTTCACGTTGTTTTGGTTTTTCATATGACAGGGAGATCCCCCTGCCATTGTTGTAGACTAGTTTGGATATATGTTATCTTGGGATCTCCCATCTTCTAAATGTGTATTCATCAATGATGATTATGTCTTACTTAGTCTTTAGGGAGATCCCACTGCCTGTCTGAAATTAGGTGCTTAATAAGTCTCTTTATGTTTATCTGGGATCTCCCTAGTAGTTAAGGTAGTTTATTTGTAGTTAGTTGTTTATCTTCGTCATTAATAAATGTTTGTTTGAATATATAACTAGCACTCCGTGAAATATAATGACAAAGGTTTAAATTATCATTGAATCTTGCTTCTTTTTTTAACTTAGGAGTCACTACTGCACAATCTTTAAATCACAACCACCACAATATCGTGTTTAGTAGTTGTCAAGGCACATTGCGTAAAACTATTGATTTTGATCTAGCTATAGGGAAACCTAAACGGGAGAAATTTTGCACAACTTCAAAACGAAAGTAGGATATCAAAAAAGAAAAGAATCTTTTGATAAATACGTTTTATGTACCATTAAAAGAAAAAAATCAAGAGGCGTCTTAGGAATACTAGGGTATAGTATGAAACGTTCATCTCATCGCATGTATTTCTTCTGTATTTTTGTTTTGATGTGTGCTGTTTCCACAATAAAATTATGTTTAATGCACATTTTGCGGACCACACTACCATTTTAAAACGTTAAATGGTCGCTAGCCGTGTTATGAATAAGAACAACGTAATCTTATTTTGCTTGTGGTTGAAAACTAATTTCACACCACGTCTACAAACGCCTTTTTCGCTCGGGCAAAAAATGTGAAAAATAACATGTTTTAAGAATAGATAAATGGTTTTTTTTTTATATAAAACTGAATCAGTGTATCGAAAAGCTGGATGTATAGATGTTAAACACCTGAAGACTTACACATTTTAACATTCAAGCTTATTTTAATCAAGATTTTCATTGCTTGCAAAATTTACTTAAGTCTAATAAATAGACATTTTCTTTATTATAGTAGATCAGAAGTTTAAAAAAAATCATATTTTTCCATCTGGGATTTACGTAAACAATTAAATAGATAATAGAATTGTCGTACTAGTTTTATTCATTACGAGTGTAAGATACTATTTTCAAGACCAATTAGTGTTTCATGAAAACGTATTGTCTTAGGTTATCAAATTAGATAATTAAAAAAGAGACAATGTGAGGTAAATTATATCTTGAACATATTTATCCAAATCTTGTAAATTGTAAACTCAATTTTTTTTAATTCACACAATTAAAAAATCTGTTACGTGTTTAATATCTCTGGGTCAGTGTTTGATGATTTATTGCTGAGCCACATTTCGTGTTTGTATACACAGTACCAAAACCACGTTCATACTTTTTTACATATAAGAAGGCATGAATCTGTAAGAAACTCTTTTTTATGTTGAAAAGACCATACATGTGATATTTACAGTGAAGGATATTACCCTAATACACAGTACAGTTACTTAAAAGTATTTTGTTTTGAGGGAAAACAGTAAAAACTCCGCGAAAATAATCATTTTGAAATTCAGGTTTATCCTCAATTATTTACAATATCAGATTGCAGATTATTTTTGTTAACATTTTAAAGTTATACTGAAAGGCATCGTAAATCGCACTTAAGACCGAACAACATCAACCTGCTGCCTCACATGGGACGATGTGATTTCCCAAAAATGATAATGCGTCACGAGTGAATTTTAAGAATTGATTTCATTAGACAATAAGCATGATATATTTATAACAGGAGGCTGTAATAATCAACAGAACACCAAGAAAAATTAACAAGTTATGAAGTTTGGGGATGAAATGCTTGCCGGTTCATTTATATCTCTTGCTTCTACATAATGATAACTATTCATAAGTTTCAAACTACATGTATTCTGAAAAGGATGTTCTATTTTAGCACCTTCTTATAACCAATAAAGCACCATAGAGATGAAGAAGGAAAGATAACACTATTTATACTATAACACTATAAGATAACTATTTGAAATGCTTGTTAATAAGACAATAACTGAAATAAAGAGTATCCTGTGCAATGTTTTTCTTACAGGATAATTCAATATCAGATAAGAAAATCAGAACGTCGAACAACACTTCAATAAACAGGAGGATTAACGAGGAAAAGGTGGGTAACACACATTTTAAAATGTATTTTTACATTCGGGCTTTTTATTGGGTTCGCCTTTTTAACTGTTTAGTGTGATTCAGGGTACAAAAGACGGTAAGAAATGATATTCTGCATAACAGTGCACTGTTTTCACAAATTGCTCAAGCAAATACTTAACGGACTTGGCCCAATTACAGGAGATATAAAGTAAAGAATTTTACAAACTTTGTATTTTATTTCGAAATCAGATGTCTAGTATGAATTTTCTCTGTTCTTTTATCTACTATTAAAGAATAACATCTCGTTCATAATAATTTGATATAGTTATATGCTTTGAAGTTGTCATTAAATAATAAAACCACACACAAATTAAACCACTTATATTGTAATATCAAGTTTGCCCAACCCAGATACAAATTTGATTATAAAAACAATGGAAAATGATTTGTACAATTTTTTAGGTGAATGCAACATGCATAAAATAAAGAAAAACACTATAAGACAAGATTAAAAATATGGATTGATTACCCAGCGTTTATCACTGTCCTAAATTCCAGCTTGATTAAAAAATTGATTAATACTTATGCAAACTGGGTAAAGCTTTTAGAAACAACCTTAGAAATTGAAATATCAATTGTAAGGAAAAGAGAATTAGATTTTACTTGTGATTTACTTTAAAAAATAACAAATTTATACTATAATATATATGTTTGACTGCAATGGGAATTTTCCTAGCTTAGAAATATCAAATACATGAAAGTAAATACAAATTCTATTGAATATGCAGGTTAAAAGAGCAATACAAAACACACAGATATTACTGACATGAGCAAAGAACATGGACCTAAAATTCCAAACTCAATTTATCATTTTTATAAGGATTCAAAAGAATATATCATGAAATATAAGACATTTTAATTCCAAAGAAAAGAACCAATAACGATATCAATTAGATGGAGAGATCTTAAAGATAAATTCACCGATTTAGAGCGGAATAGAATTTAATGTTTCTGCTTAAGAAAGTAAACTCAACTGACTTCAATTTTAAACTTTACATAGAATTATACCTACAAATTATTATCTGCACAAGTTGAAACTAATTGATTCTCCCTTATGTAGCTTCTGTAAGACAAACATTGAAACAATCAATCATCTTTTTATAAAAAACATTTTGTAAAAGAACTATGGTGTTATATTGAAAATGGTTTTTAAATAAATAAGATAATCGAAAAGCTTTTAATGAAATAAGTTTTATTTATTAAATTTCTAGATCTAAAACCGAGCTTTTAATTAACAGAAAAATTTAGTGTCAATGATTGTTAAATCGTATATTTTTGCAACCAAATATAACAAAAATCAAAACCTGAGTTTTGATTATGTCTGATGAATAATTCAAAATAGGTTTCTAGTTTAGAATATATTTTATTGAAAACTTGTAGATTTTCAGATTATGATAACTTTCTGTCTTAAATACAAAGACCCATGTTGATGTTTTAAGAGCAGACACCAAATTTAAAGGTAAACCTCCCGATTGCCATACATCAGTATCAGATTCAGAAGTTCGGAAGATCATCATGGCTTCTCTACCAAAATCGTGCTAATTAGACCCGATCCCAACATATGTTTTGAAGTCCTGTGTTGATTCTTTCAACAATCACAACCATCATAAACAAATCTATCTTAGAATCAACTGTCCCAACATCACCGAAAACGCCGTTGTTCGTCCTCTTCTGAAAAAGCAGGGATTAGACAAAGAGGTGTTAAAGAATTACCGTCCTGTCTCCAACCTATCATTTATTTCTAAAAATCTTTGAGAAGGTTATCAATTCTAGGCTAGAAGATCATTTACAATCAAACAATCTGCATGATAGACAACATTCAGCGTACCGTGCTCATCATTCTACGGAGACAGCACTCTTGAGAGTCCATCATGACATTCATCTGCTCTAGACAAAAGAATGTGTCTTGTTCTGTTGATGCTTAACTTATCTGCAGCATTTGATGTGATAGACCACACTATTCTTATAAATCGCCTAGAATTTTCTTTTGGAATAACTGGAACTGCCTTGTCATGGATACAGTCTTTCTTCAGTGATCGACATCTAAGTATTTCTATAGGCCAATCTTAGTCTAGAGACTTTCAATTGAATTTTGGTGTTCCTCATGGTTCGGTCCTTGGCAATTACCTACTAGCAACTGGATGGATATAGCATCTCGTCTGCAGAGTTGCCTGTCTGATGTTGGTTCTTGCATGCGTTCCAACTATTTGAAGATTAACCAAGAAAAAAACAGAGCTAATTGTCTTCGCTCCAAATCAATAAAAATTAATTACTTCAAAGAACTCAGCATCAATTTTGAGGGCAACAAAATTATCTTCTCATCAATTGTGAAAAAAATTAGGTGTCATTTTTTATTCGGTACTGAACATGGACCACCAGGTTCGAAACATTGCAAAATCATGTTACCACCAACTACGGAACATTGGTCGCATTCGACCCTTGATATCAGAGAGCGCTAGTAAAACCCTTGTATGCTCACTTGTAACCTCTCTTTTTGACTACGGCAATGCCTTACTACGGTGGATGTATCGGTTCCTTGTCAAGACTTCATAGGATTCAAAACACAACTACTAGGATTATAACGCGTACTTGGAAATATGACCACATAACACCAGTGCTGGTAAAGTTACACTGGCTTCCAATCGAGCAGCAAATTCAATACAAGATTATCCTACAGCCTTACACAGAACATCGCCATTGTGTATACAAGAACTGGTCCAGCTCTACAAGCTAAATAGGTCTCTGCGCTCAAAGAGCTCAATGCTCCTTGTTCAGTCGCGTGCACGGACTAGGTCGTATGGTGACAGGCGGTTCGACGTGGCCAATTCTTCATTGTGGAACAGCCTTTCCCAAAATCTTAGATTAGAGGGAAATTTTATTTGTTTGAAAAAATATTTAAAAAACTTATCTTTTTAACAAGGCTTATCAAGACTATTCTTAAGTATTTAAGCATTTTAATCTTTATTTTATTGAGTACAGAGACAGCGCATCATTGATTTTTACATGCAAACAAAAATTAGTGTTATATTGGTATGTAGTTTTTAATTTAGTGTATTTAAGTATATTGTTTATTTTCTTAGCTTTTATGCCAATGACTTTTATATATACGCGTTGTAGAGTAATTTTATATCAATTATATATGGCGCTTTCTAAATTTTGTATAATAAAAATAATAATAATAATAAAACCATTGGCAAACAATTTATGAAAAATTGTATCAAAATTTTTGGACATCTGTAAGGCTTTAACATTTTTTTTCTGAAGTCCATAAGTGACTTTATAATTTTATGTATGTACCCCATCTTTTTATAATATTTTTCTTGTTCTCTTATTTGCTTTTTTTCCCTTTTTTCTCTTTGTCTACTATTATTTCACACTATATCGATAATTTTTATTAAAAAATCAATTTGAAGTTACAAAATGTAGAACTTTAGAATTTATGAAATATGTTTATGCATTTGTGTGTGTAAATAAAATTAAAAAAAAATCAAATCGTTTCTTCACTGGCTCAAACTTTGTTAACTTATCTATGCAGGTGATTATGAATAACTTGAGCAATATATAACTCGCTATTGAACTTTGACATTCCTCAAAGTTTCCTTGTTAAATAATGTTGAAAACCGTATTTAAGTGTGTTAAATTATAGCAAGGCCAGCCACTTCTCTCATTATAAAAAGTATGTATTAAAATTATATTAGATTATTTTAATGCTTATTTCTACAGTAAGTGCGTCGCAATACCAGCTTAAATAGATAAAAATGCCATTTTTTTAATTCTAAAATTCTTTGATTGATTTCATATATCTTTATGATAAGTTGATTCATATAGTCTACAAATGGCAACGACAATTGAGCTCTCTTGAGACACGAAATGGGAAGTGACCAAACATCACAATTTTTAGCATAAAAGATCATTGGATATCAAATTACTACACAGCATAAAATAGACCAAACTGTGAAAACTGACACTAATAGAATATTGCGTAATAAAAATAATTTACATACAGTTAATGTAGATTTTGTTGAAATATTCCATTTAAATTCAATGCGAAACTAGTGCGATTTGTTCCTTTTGTTTTGATTTTATTTAAGGTGGAATAAGACATCATCACAAAATGGCTGACCGCTGATCGAAACGACAATTTGTTTTATTAAAAGGATTTTATAGACAAAAACATGTAAATTACTCCATAGCCGAGTGGATAAAATATCGGACTTGTGATCCGTACATCCCGAGTTCGAATCCCGCATGGACCTTTGTTGTTACTTACTGGGATAATTATTTTAGATATTCATTTATTATCCCCAAACTGTAAATTTTTGGCTTTTTTGACATTTGTACAGTTTATTTATCATTATATCTTTCATTATCAAAAATTTCCTGTTAATTTGAGTGACTTTTTCCAGGTGTGCTATTCCACCTTAACGCGTAATTCTAGTGCTAAAAATTCAATTAAGTAAAGTTATCTTTAGTTATTCATATATATGCTACTCAAAATTACCTTCCCTTTTTTAACTTCGCCATTATTGCATCAAAATAGTGAATTTTGATTATGAATTTTCTTGGTCCAATTGTTGTTGATATAATGAGAGTATTTTGTTTTGTTTGTATGATTGCAGATCATTGATAAGAAGTATATAAAAATGCAGCAACCAGAAACATGTTCATTAAACAAGAGGCCCAGGGGCCACTTCGCTCACAATAGCCTAAACTCTGATCAAATTAGCATTTCAGTATCAAAATCTCTTGACAACTAAGTACAGTAGATCCTGCTCAAATTTAAAAAAAATCTGCTGATTTTTATCCAGTGACACATATTTTTATGTTAAATACCAAGCCCCTTTTTTGTTGTACCTGTAAGAAGATTTTTTTTCTATTCCTATATACCCCACACCCCCCCCCCCCCCTCCACTTTTCTCTATGGAATCATGTTTGAGCAAAGTTTAATTTGCACAACCCGTTTTCTCACACAAGTTACTGTTTTTTAGACTCAAAAATTTCTCAGAATATTTTTAAAGACTTTTCTCTATATATTCCTAGGTAAAAATTCATTCCTCCATTGTCGCTTCGCCCTACCCCTGGGGACCATGATTTAACCAAACCTGAATCTACAATATTTGAAGATACCTCCACAAAAGTTTGAGCTTTTCTGGCATAATAGTTTTTGAGAAGATTTTTAAAGAATTTCTCTATATAATCCTTTGTAAAAATTCACCCCCCCTTTCATTTGGAATCTACACTATCTGAGGATGCTTCCACATTAATTTGAGCTTTCTGGCCAAATAGTTTTTGTGAAGAAGATTTTTAAAGATTTTCTCTATACATTCTTCTGTAAAAATCCAACCCCCCCCCCCCATTTTTGCCCCATCCTATTCCCAGGGACCCTGATTTGAACAAACTTAAATCTACACTACCTGAAGATACTTCCATAAAAGTTACAGCTATTCCGGCCTAGTTTTTGAGAAGAAGATTTTTGAAAAATACCAACCAATTTTTCAAGAATTCCAAATAATCTCCCCTTAAAGGGGTGTGACCCTTTATTTGAAAAACAACTTGAATTCCCTTCAGCTAGTGATGCTTTGTGCCAAGTTTAGTTGAAATCTGCCCAGTGGTTCTTGAGAAGAAGATGAAAATGTGAAAAGTTTACAACAACAATGTTTACAAGTTTACAACAACGCCGACAGACAACGGACAAATTTTGATCAGAAAAGCTCACCTGAGCTCAGGCGAGTTGAAAACTGATTGCGTACTTTGCAAATTAAATATTTAACAATGCATGGTGCTCTTGTACATAGATAAAGATAAATTTTGAACCATATGAAGATGATAAATACCAAATATATAATTTTGAACTATTTGGTGACTGTCCGTTCCTGTTTAAAAATGTGAACAGATACGGATTGAGGTTGTAAATAGATAGAACACAAGCAATATAACAATGTAAAATAATATGCTCTATTGAACTATCAGTAAGATATGTTTTTACATTTTATTCGTTAAATAGTTTTCGAAGATATAAGATATGTTCTTATTTTTTCTGGTCTGCAGTTTTTGTTTGTTTAAATCCATAACCAGCACTCTATAAAATATAATGACAAAGGTTTAAATAGCCATTAACTTATGGGTTTTTTTTAATTCAATTGTCACTACTGCGCAATAATATCGTGTTTGGTAGTTGTTGTCATGACGCGTTACGTAAATCTATTGATTTTGATCTAGCAATAGGAAAATTTATACGGAAGAAATTTTGGACTAACTCGAAACGAAAGTAGGATATCAAAAAAAGAGAGAAGAATCTTTTGATAAGTAAGTTTTATGTACCATTTAACGAAAATATCAAGAGGTTTCTAAAGAATACTAGGGTATAGTATAAAACATTCATCTCACCGCATATTTCCACTATAAACATTATGTTTGAAGCTTATTTTGCGAACCACACTACCAGTTTAAAAGTTTAATGGTCGCTAGCCATGTTATGAATGATAACAACGTAACCTTGTACTGCTTGTGTTTGAAAGCTAATTTCCCACCATGTCTACAAACGGCATAAAAGTGTTAAAGAATATTTGCTTTAAGAAAAGGTAAATGTTTTGGATATAACTGTATCAGTGTTTTGAGAGCTAGATGTATAGATGTTATTTGTAAACACCTAAAGCCGCAGGTTTTTTTAATCAAGTTTCATTACGTTCAACATTTTTTTTTATTATAGTAGTATAGATAAGTAGATTTCCTATATAATTTCCACCTGGAATTTAAGAAACCAATTAACAAACTAATATGATCATCTCCATAACATGTACCATAACGAGTGTAAGATACAGTTCTAAAGACCAAAAAGAGATACATAAATACATATTATCTTACATTATCAAATTTAAAAAAATTAAAAAATAGTTAATGTGAAGTAAATTATAAGTAAATTTTTGAGATTGTTCACGGTTTGTTATTGTCATTTTTTCATCTTAAAACTTGCAAATAGTAAACTCATCGTTTCATGTTTTTAAAATCAAACGATTAAAAAATCTATTACGTGTTTAACATCTTTGGGTCAGTGTTTGATAATTTCTTGCCGGGCTTCATCTTCTGTTTGTATAGACTATACAGTAAAAAAAACAACAACAACCCCCCCCCCCCCCGAAAAAAAACCCCACAAAAACAAAAACAAAAAACAAAAAAACACATTCAGGCTGTTTTGCTCAGCAACAAAAAGAAAATCTATTCTTACATAAGTGAATGCATGAATCTGTTAGAAATTCCTTTTTTTATTTAAAAAAAAAGTCGATATATATAATATTAACTGTGAAGGATATTACCCTATTAAACAGTACAATTACTAAAAGATATTCCTTTTTGATGGAAAATCGTAAAAAATCCGCGAAAAAAAAAATTTGAAATTCGTTTTTACCCTTAATTATTAACAATATCTGATTGCAGATTATGTTTGTTTACATTTTTAAGTTACACTGAAAGGCATTGTTTTAAGACCAAAACAACATCAAACTGCTGTCTCACATAGGACAATGTTATTTCACAACAATGATAATGCGTCAAGAGATAATTATAGAATTGATTTCATTATACATTAAGCAGGATATCTTTATAATAGGAGGCTGTAATAATCATCAGAACACCAAGAACAATTTACAAGTCATGAAGTTTGGGGATGAAAAAGTAACAGATTTTATTTTGATTTGCTTTCACTAATATTAATGCTTGCTGGTTAATTTATATCTCTTTCTTCTAAATACTAATATCTGTTAATACGTTTCATAGTACATTTATTTTAAACTGGTTGTTTTATTTTAGCCTCTTCTTATAACGAATAAAGCACCAAAGAACACAACACTGGGCATGGCGAATGAAAAAGGAAACGTAACACGTGTACATATTTCAGCACTAGCACATTCCACTAACTCTCTTAAATACCTGTTAATGAGATAGTTAGTAAAAAAAAGATTATTCTTTTAAATTTTTTTTACCCTTGTAGGATAATTCAAAATCAGATAATAGTAACAGAACGTCGGAGAACTCTTCATCAGAAAGGGAGAATAAAGTTGAAAAGGTGGGTAACTTTTTTATCATTTATTCTAAGTTTTACATTTTCCCAATTACTATCCATTTGCACTTTATTCCTAAACATTTCTCGGTGTTTTCTTTAATGATTTATAAATAAGTTACATATTCTCTTGATCAATATGTATATTTTTTAGGAAGGTATATTAACCAATCTAGCACAAAAGAACAAGTCACCGGGCATGGGAAATAGTGAAGGAAAGGTTAAACTAAGTTTCATGATAAAATGATAATTCAATGGAGCATATTTTTGTCACTTCTCGTTTCAAATTAAATAATAATTTTTTTTCTGAAAAACACTAATGGTGTAGATTTATTTTGTAGATCTATATGTACATTAGTATTTCTCTGTACAGTAAACAATGAATACAGTCGTACAATACTCTTCGGAGCTAAGGAGAAAATGAAATGGGTGCTTATATGATTACGCGTTATTTCTGTCAATATTTTAAATCAGTTTTTAAATTCCTTTTCCAGAACTTTTTATTTCCAATATGTTTCTATATATCTTAGTAGTTTTAAATCCTTGTGCACTGAAAGGGCAGACTATATAGATTTCCCTTTATTGCTTTTGATTTTATTCAATGTCGGACATCAATTTTGTTTCAGATTAAGGATAGGTTTTTTCTTTGATATTAAGAGGTTGAACATATCTCTACAGCCTTGTTTTCATCTAGAGAATATCTCTACTGTATTTAAGTTACTGATTTTCATACATGGAACCTAATTCAAAGAAATCCTTAAAACTGATCTACATGTATTGTCGAGTTTAATCCATTGATTATAAATATTATCATAGTTTTTCAATAAACAGTATATCAATGTTTTCTTTTTGCACATCGACAATAAAAAAGTTGTTCTCCAACATTGTAACACATCTTTACAAAATCTGTCGTTTGAATTTTTTTTTTATTTTATTGACAAAAACAGTAAAGAAGAATACAAAGGATACAAGTACACATATCTCACAATGCAACAGATTTTCTCATAAAGTGTAAGAATATAATGTAGGCCTAAATCACAATTACTATATATTACACATATAACTCGTTTACAAATGTACCTGAACACTACTTAAAAAAGGAAGTTTTTATCATTTGTGTTTGCGAAAATTAGTCTTCTAATCCAACTAGATTTAAGAGCTGAGCTAAATTCTGTTAAATCAATCACATTTGAATCACCATATCCATATTCCTGTATAAAAGTGTTTCTTTTTGTTTTTGTGAATATTACTTCCCCATTAAAATTAGTAAAGTTCCATATTTAAAGTTTTTGTAAAACCAGAGTCTGGGTTGGGTAAAGAGAGTGGTTTAATTTTGACAGAATCAATGTTTTTATAACTTAGATTTTACCAATTGGGGTGAGTTTTCTTAATTTCCATCGGTTTCAAATCCTTTAATTTCTGACAGTTTAGGCTCATAGTTAAGGCTAGACATCTCATCTAGAGTTTCAGAAAATTTTATTCCTAATAAATCAAAGGTTGAGGTATTCCAATTTAGTTTCCATCTTGTGTGGTGAAATACATCTCTTGAATCTTTTTTTACTCCCAATTCAAACCAATTTAGTTTTTGTAATTCTGATAGGTCTTCGAAATAATCTTAAACTCTAAAAATACCATCCATAGACTTAGGTAAACCATCAAAGATGAGAGAGGTGTCATCAGCATATTGAAAAAGCTTATATTCTATTCCATCTAAAACAATTCCTCTGATATCCCTATTATTTCTAATTAAAATCCCTAAAATCTCCAAACATTATAAAAAAGATATGGAGAAATGGGGTCACCTTGTCTACAGCCCCTTTGTAGATAAATATAGTCAGAAGTGAATCCATTTTGCAAAACACTTGATTTGGTGCCATTGTATATGGGTTCTTTTCCAGTGTTATATAGATGATCCAAATTTTAAAAAATCTAGTGTTTAAAAAATATTTTTCCAAGATATAGTATCAAATGCTTTTCGAAGTCAATAAGCATTAATAAACCTGGTATTCTATGTAGTTCAGTATTATTCATTAAATCATATATGAGTCTTATATTTTCTCCAATAAACCTTCCTTTGATAAAACCAGTTTGGTCTTAATTTATTAATTTGTCTAATAATGATTTAATTCTATTAGAAATGCACCCTTATGCTATTTTGTTAACAATATTTAGGAGACTTATTGGACGCCAATGTTTTAGTAATTGTTTTTGTTTTCCAGCTTTCGACAAGCAACTTATTATTCCTAACTTATTTGCTTCTGTAAAATGCAGTAGATTGTTTGACTTATCAATTGCTCTCGTAATGAAAGATCTAATGTTGTTCCAAATAAATTTGAAAAATTCACTAGTGTATACGTCAGGTCCCGGACTTATATCATTTTTGTATTTATCATTTTTGTATTTATTTTGAAATTAAAACTTCTATTTTTGTAATAGGTCCTTCAATACTTTCTGATTCTTCTCTATTCAGTTTTTCATGTATATTTCCTGTTTCTATTATGTCCTTTCTTGTATAAAGGTTCACATAGAATTTCTTTGTTTCACTTAGGATTTCTTGTTGATTTCTAATTATGGATCCATTCTCCTTCTCAATTACCAATATTTGTTATTAATATAGTTTCTTGATTCCAAATTAGCAATTTTTGGCTTTTCTTCCTGGTCTATCCAATTTGCTTTTGATAGTATACGCTGACCTTTTAATCTAATATTCCTAATTTCTTCCAATGCATTATGTTTATCCTCAAGTTATTAACTAGAATCCTGGATCAAATTCTGTTCTAGATTTAAATTTTTCTTTTTAATGATATCTTCTCTTTCAAGAGTTTTTTTTAAATATAAGTTAAGTACGAGATAGTTTTCCCTCTTATTTCCATGAGAAAGGTATCTAAAAACAACTGGTCGCTTATCGTAAACTGTACATTATCATCCGGTACAGAGGATATATTGTCTTTCTCGTACACAAAACAGGAGCATTGTTTATTAATATCTATAACTATTTGTTTTACTATTTTGATATATTCTTTGTCAATTAATAGGGAGCTATAAAATTTCCAAATTCCTTTACCTTTTAGGAATTCATTCTTTTTTATACATAAAACAACAGGGGAAAGGTCCGACTTATAACCATTTTCTATTTTAATCACTGAAGACAAATTTTGTAATGTATCTGAGATTAGAAAAAAATCAAGTTTGGCTTGTTTTACTGGGGTATTTCTTCTCCAGGTATATTTTTTCAGATTTGGAGGTTAAAAATTTCAATTACTCTTAATAATTCAAGTCTTGATTTGGGGCTATTTAATTTTTTGTAATTCATTGAAACTAACTCTTTATCAAAAATTAAATTAAAGTCATCTCCAAGAACAATATGTTGGTTCGTAAAAAGATACTTAAGTTTGTATAAAATGTAGGTGTATCTAAATTCGGGTCATATACGTTTAACAATAGAACATGTAAATCATCAACAGAAACATAAAGAAGAAGAAAGTTGCCACTATCATCTTTGAATGTTTTGTGAACATTTAATGCACAATTATTGTTAAAAAGAATAGTTACATCCCTGGAGTTTGACTTTAAATAACTAAAAAAAGCTATAAAACTCTATTGTGACTTTATTCAATATTCTTTTTTCTGTAAAATGGGTATATTGTAAAAAGTAAATATGATAGTTTTTGTTTCTAATGGTTTAAAAAACGTCTTTCCTCTTGTTTCCATCACAAAGGCCCTGGCAGTTCACGGTTAAAATTTTTAGGAGGTTGTCTTGGTGTCTTGTTCCACCATAATTTAAAAAAGTGGAAAAGAATACTGCACCCCCACATTGTGTTTACAAAGAAAGAAGAGTAAAATATAAGTCGTAAATCCAGGATACGCATACGGGTGAACCAAAAAACATGATTTAGATATAATCTTTGCACAGAGAAGATTAACCAAAAATCATTTTGGGTCTTATATTTAGGACAATAATATGTTTGTAATAAAAGATTAATAACAATCGGCGTGAAGGAAACATTGGATGTAGATTAACACTAGAATAACAACCTTAAATTGAGCTACATTGTTTTTTGCACGTTAGTAATAGAAATGACATTTTAACTTTACATTAATGTTCCATCAATGTGGTGTGAATTGTGGGTGACAAAAATAAAAAAGGAACAAAACTAAATGCAGAAAAAACTTTTAAAAAACCAGTTAGCACCTCAAACAGGAAATAATAATGTACAAACTAATACCGGAGTCAATACGGTTTGAACAGATTATTTCCGGCCTCGGGTCAATAAAAAAGACAGTACTATCTATAATTTTGACACATCTGTGTAGTTTTTTTGAACCCACATCAATAGTAAAAAATCATATTGACATATATAAAAAAAAAAAAAAATAAAAAAAAATAAACATAGTGATTCATATTAACTTAGGGCTGAAAAGGGCGGGGGGTTCTAGAATTACAAATCAAAGGCCTGAAGGGCCACAAAGTTAATTTGAAGAGTAAAAATATAAATAATTTTTTAAAAGTCAGAATAATCTCCACTATTACAAAAATGCATATATTTTTTTTTATTTTTTTTATTTATGGTTCTCCTTCATTGCACACTTAGGTACTGTAGATTAAAAAAAATCCTGAAAACAAAGTATGATTTTGTAACTCTTAGTAATGTGTGTACTTAACATGAGACCAACTTTTCTTGTTGTTTGCTGGAGATTAATTTTATAAAAATGGAGTTGGGCGGTCAATTTAACAAAAATGAAATTAAATATAGATTTTACGCAGTCAACTAAAATAATAGAAATATTAAAATTAAGTGTTATATTTTTTTAAATTTTCAAAAATCAATCTGATTTGGTTATTGACCATTCATTTAAAAATTGGTATCAATTATACTTACTTTTTAAAAACAAATATAAAGACAAATACATAAGTCAACTTTCAAAAATAAAAAAAAAATTATGTTTTTATCACATAACTAATTAGATTACAATTCATTACAAATTGACTCACCTAATTCTTAAAAAAATTTGAATGTTAATTAAAAATCTAAGTTTAGAAATATTTTAGGAGTTAAATTTTTTTTAGATATTTTTCTCTCTATTTATATAGAATTAAATATTTGAATTATGATTGTGTTTATTTCTATATATTGTAATTTGTATACTGCTGATAAACACACTGTCTCTTATTATCAATTTGGTTTAAAATTCACATGGGTCGAAATGACACGGGCCGAAATGATCAGGGGTAGATAAAAGAAAGCACCCATTCACGTTGTTTACAAAGTAAAAGTAGTTCACTAGTTGGTTTAAAATAACTTTTGGTTGAAGATATACTTATCGCTCAAAGTAGGAAGTTTTGTTTCTAAAAGATCAAACTTTTGTGCACTGTCAATATTCGATATGGATACAAAATAATCTGTTTTGCAGGTTGGTGTATTTCATAACCAAATTGAGTATGTAGGCCTAACTATCGCATGTCTTCGTGCAAGTGTATTCGTCCGCTGAACTGCTGAAACCCAGACATATTGTTTACAATAAAATATGAACATTTTCAAAGACATCAACCATTTCGTATCAGCCAACTCGTTTTGTTGACGTACAGTTCTGCTCGAGGTTGAAGTATGTCATCTGTTTTTCTTCAAACACGTAAGAAAACTTTGCACTCATTTGAGTTGTTTGGCTCCTTAAAAATTTGCAGTAAACTTCCGGACGTACGATCCCTAGATGGCTTTCGAGCTTCGCTCGACGCCATAAAAATGGATTACCGATGAAGAGAAATCATGGCTTCTAATTGTTAATAATTTTTCAAACATTGTTTCAATTTTTCATAATTATTTTAGATAAATCAATGCAAATTTTCACCAGTGTTTGCATATTTATCCAAAATTAGCTTTAAACATTTCTTTTTCAAATCTGACTGTTAAAATAAAGCCCTTCTAATCCAACTTGATTTAAGTGATATCATAAAGTTTGCAATATCTATCAAATTTAAATCCAGCTTTTTATTTCCTTGAATGGCAGTGTTTCTCTTAATTTTATCTTCATTCAAATGAAAAATTACAATAACAAACAGTCTACCATCTCAAAATCCATAAAACGAAACACAAATTCAAAGCAGAGCAACACGGACCTCCAAAAGGATAGAGGTAGGATCAGGTGCCTAGGAGGAATGAGCATCCTCTGCTGACCGGTCACATCCGCCGTGTGCACTTTGTCGTAATCGGGGGGAAACACCGGAAAAGTCCGTAGACAGTTAGGTGATTAATGATGGTCTTACAATTAGTATGAAAAACGTCAGTCAACATGCGACCCAGTGGAAGATTGTATTGACTGACAAAGGTCGTTGTATCGACCATAGAACTTACGAACAGATGACTTCAAACAAGACTGTTGATAGTCCCATTTTATCAACTTGTCTGTAAGTAGCTTGTCTCGCCTTATAAACTGTTTATACGAAGAGCATGCCCTTGCGTATCAAATTAACCGAGAGACAAAAACACCATATGCAAGTGATGAAGGTATATTGCTAATAAGTAAGGAAAGTTGACTATAGGAAAATTGAAGTCATTGCGTTTATGTTTTCACTGGGATATATCGAGTCGACATAAGTATGGGAATAACAATTGTTAATTAATAATACGTCGTCGATATACCTAAATTTTGAGTTGAAGGCCACAGAGAGTGATTTATTTATTTCACGTACAAGTTTTTGAATAAATTCTGCTTCATAAGAATAAAAAAATAGATCAGCTAACAATGGGGCTTAATTGGTACCCAATGATTATTTTAAAAGTTATTTTTCAAGTCTTTTTAATTCTATCGTTTGATTTCATAGAATTAAGATTAAATTTTGATGTTTAATTTTCGAGACAATAAATGTTTAAGTATCTGTTATTTTTCCTAATCATATTTTTTAATTTAAAGTATTTCTTGATATTTCTAGTATTCCGTTTAAATAAGAACTTTTAATTTTTCTCATTACTAATTTGTAATGTATAATCATCATATTTGCCAGTTTCACTAAAAATAAATACCCAAAAAACTTTACGGTAAATTCCCATCTAGTGGTGATACATTTCGTTTGAGATTTTTTTGTACATCCTATCAATATTATTTTTGATTTACTAAAGTTTATCTTTAATCAAGCCACAAGTGTTAGTATGTGGGGAAAACTCTTTTTTAAGTTCAGTAAGTCTACAATAAAGAATAAACTTGGAGTTATCTGATCTATAATTAAATGTTGTGGACAAAGGGTTCAAGAATCGCCTGCTTAGTATGTTTTTTAACACCAAGTATAACTTTTTAGCTCTGAATGAAAAGTACGAAAACAGTCTTCTAAACTTAAGATAATAACTATTTTAAGTTCGCATTGGTTTTCAGAGTTTTTAAAGATATTTTTGGAGTTCATGGTATCTGGCTAAAAACAACATCAAAGTATCCTGCTAGTGTTATATGCTGGTAAATATACATCTTTTCAATTTCATTTCCTAAATAAGAAGAAATATCAAGGTTCCTCAAAATGATCTTAAGATAATATACTTCTGAATAAGAATTAGATCTGAAAAGAAAAACTAAATAAAGTGTCGGATATAGATACTTAAAAGTAAGTTAATTATACGAGTGCTGTTTTGGAAATTAGTGAGACATTAATTCTGATTCCTTTGAAAAATATGTAAACCCTTGAATATTGTCTAAAAAGTATACCAGAATAAAAATCATAAGTGTAAAAATTGTCTACTCCATGGCACCGTTTGAGCAAGCTGACAAATTTTTGCACGTCCATAGACCCAGGGCAACCGCATTTACGTAACGCAACGTCATTTTTTGCACTCTATATTTAGAATACCTTGCAAATCAAAAGAAAGCATGAAATATATTTCATTAATTGTATTTACTTAGTAAGCAAACGTACATTTTCCTTCTATTCTTTTTGTGTGAAGAAAACTTGAGTTATTGTCATTTGAAAATCAAATTATTGTGAAACGTGTTTTACTGTCATTTTATACATATTTTACTGCCGTTCACATCAGTTGATGTGCTATATGCACTAGTTATTAAATTCCGGTGTTTTCATTTTGGTGAAACTAACAGTCAAAAGGCCTTATAAACTGAATCTATTGACCACTTTTTTTTATAGTGATGATAATGTTTCTTATTATTCAAGGTTTTCCGTTTCAAACAGAAGACCTCAGCGATTGTAGTTTTTTTCCTTTGTTTGTTTGTTTCTTCTTATTTTTCCCCGTTTTTGTCCATAAGATTTCTCCGAAATGGCTGGATAGATTTTCTTGACATTTTCAGGAATGGTAAAGAAGGATAATATCTACATGTGGTTTTTTTTCAGTTTTATAAAATTCATTTCTTGTCGTCCGTTTCCTGTCCCGCTACGTAAAGCTCAATGAGAACTTGACTTGAACAAACTTTTTGGGAATATAAACCTATAGCTGTAGAAGTGTTTAAATTGTATTGTTTTGAAATATAAGAATAAATCCTTACAAATGTCAAAAACAAATGAATAATTTAAAAAACTTCCGGTGAGCTATCTCAAATATCTCAGGTAGTTGGTTTTTTTTCAATCAAATTATGTACACGCGAGATCTCAAAGAATGTAAGTGTTCAAGACACGAAACGTACATGGATGATAGACATTTGATAGAAGATGTGTTTAATTTTTTTCATTTTGTCGGCCGTCACTTCCGGTCGTCACCGAAAGAGTTCAAACACTTCATTTTGTTTATAAGTTAAACAGGTTTTCTTTGACAATGTTTGTCAAATTGATTAGCAATAGAGTGCTGTTGTTTCAAGTTCAAGAAATACAAGCATTTATTTTTTACTGAGCACTTTTGTTTGTCCGTTTCCTGTCCCGAGACATAGAAAAAAACGACTACACGAGATCTCAGAAATTGTAACATGAACAACCAAACTTTCTGGAATGATAGCCCTATGTATATTCATGCACTTCCAAAAGTTGTTTGTCCTAATAAAGTTATTTTACATAGAATGAATACATAAATATAAATCTTGACAAAAACCATATATGCAATGTTGAATAAACAAAAACGATCTACTTTCGGTGAGATTTTTCTAAACAGATCAATACTTATTTATAAGAACAGAAGACGTCTTTGCTGCTATAGCAACAATAGTCTAGTGTTTCCCTTTTTTGTCTACAAGATTTATCACAAAGTGCTGGGAAGATTTTGTTGATATTTTCAGGGATGATAGAAAATAATAATACATGTATCCCGAGGTTTTGTCCCAAAATTTATTTTCGGTCGTCCGTATTCTGTCCCGCGACAAAAAACTTGTGCCAACGAGGTCTCACACACGATAAGCACTTGAGGATCTAGAATTTGAGGCATGATATACCCATACTTGAAGTTGTGTATAATCTATAGCTATTTTGTTTGGTTCGTCATTACTCCCGGTCGTCACTGGAAGCACTTCAACATTTGTTTTTACATGAAATTTAGATATAAGTATAAATCCTTACATATGTCGTCTATCCGATGTTAAGTATAGAAAAAAATCTACTTCTGGTTAGTAATCTCAAATATCTCAGGTAGCCTTTTTAAAACAAAATTTGTTTACGCGAGATCTCAGAGACTGTAAGTGATCAAGACGCGAAACTTGGATAATAGACATTTGATGGAAGGTGGGTTTAAAGTGTTTCATTTTTCGACCGCTACTTCCGGTCCTCACAGGAAGAAGTCACACAAATTAATTAAGTTATAAGGAATATGGAATCATTCTTTGAGTACTATGAGCTGATAGTTTGGGTCGGGGCGTTGTCAAATCCAAAAAAGCCCGGAGGGCTTTATGATAGATTTGATCATGCTCCCGCCCCGACTGAAATTATCACCTCATCATATTCAAAGAATGAGTCCTTATTACTTATATTTACATTTTCCAGTGTCTTTGCCTGTGATAACACTGCGTATCGATTTTGTACTCTATAACCCATAATACAAATGACGCCAAATTGAGGCGTCAGCGGGGTTTGCTTATTTATATTAAATTAAAAATCGGACGATTGCCTAAAATTATGTAAATATAAGTAATAAGGAATCATTCTTTGAATATTATAAGGTGATAATTTCGGTCGGGGCTCGATCAAATCTATCATAAAGCCCTTCGGGCTTTATTGGATTTGATCACGCCCCGACCAAAATTATCACCTCATAATACTTAAAGAATGATTCCTTATTCCTTATATATCTATATAATTTTAAACCATTTTACTATTAAATCTTTAAATATAAACTATGTAGACTTTGACCCGTGCGTGCACGGGTTGACTTTGCATATGATATAGGACATTTACGAAATAGATAAATCAACACACCGTATTGTTGATATTTACACAACCAAGCTTTACACCTACGATAATGCTATTAATTCCACTACACGCTGCGTAGTTAGAATAATCTAACTGTGTTTCGGCACAGGCCTTCACCACAGTTAAAATGCCTCCCATTTAACAGTCATGTAGCAATAAATTGCAGAATCACTCCGAAACGATTTTGGGGGAAATAATGAAGCTGCACTGAAATTAACAGTCAATTTATCTAAAAAAAAAACCATTTTGAGGCTGATAATACCTTTTACCCAAAAATTTAATTTATATAAATAAAGAATCATAGACTGGAAAAAAATTTTACTCGCTTCGAATTTACACACCAAGTAGACATTTGGAACTTTCGGGATTTTTCATATTAAATATACACTGAATTAGAGTTATCTCCCATATTTTCTTTGATGAACAGAATACATGACAATTCAGTATTTGTAATATCGTTTCCGAGTTTATCCATACAAATGTGATATTGCGGAAACATAAACTAAAGAGCATACCTTGATTTAGCGTGAATGTAATTCGCATGCAAACGATTGTAAAATCCATATATCCAGACAATTTCCGGATTTTCTAAAGGACTTTTCGTTGATCATTAATTAGCGAAGCTTGATTGAGAAAAAAATTGGTAATTTTCAAGTACCAATGATGTTTTAACATAGAAAACAAAAGATAGTACTCTTCCGATTTATCGGTATTAAAGCCCGAAAATTCGAATCTATTATTTTAATATAGTAGTATAGATAAGCAATCCCCGCTGGCGTCCAAATTACACGTCATTTAAAGTTGTGGGTTGCATAGTACAAAATTGATACGTAGTGTTATCACAGGCAAAGACACCGGAAAATGTAAATATATATATTTAACTGTTTTTCTTTAAGAATTTTAGTTAAATTGATAAGCAATATAGTATAATATATCTCTTTTGTAGCGTCTGGTTGGCATATTTTTTAGAAAATTAATTTTTTATAATCCAGTTTTTTAATGTTCGGGGTCGTTATCGGATTCGGTGTGTATTGAATAAACGAGGAAAGGATGTAGTCAGTAATAATATCGTGCATTACTTGTGCCATTCCTTTTATTGTTTCTAACAAACAAATAAGAACTGTAAAAAAGTGTCAAGCGTTGTAAATTTAATCGACAGGTTTTTTTGGTATTATATCAATGGGGTTCGTTATCGTGTTGGTCTTTTGATTCGGGGAACAGAAGACAGTATGAAATAATATTCTACATAAAAGTGCATTGTTTTCACAAATTTCTACCAGCAAATACTTTATGAATTTGGCGAAATTACAGGATATAAAATAAAGAGTATTATTTTACCCATTTTTTTAAATTTCGATATCAATTATGTAGTTTGAATTTCTTCTCTTCTTTTAACTCTGATTAAAGCATACCATTTCGTTTATAATAGTTTTAAAATAGATGTATAGTTCGAAGCTTTCATAGAATAAAACAAACCGGTAGGGGACGTGTATGGCTTATGCAAAACTCTCAGAATGCTTGTTTTTTTGTAATGAATATATCATTATCAAATCTTATATATGTCATTTATAGAATCTTATATAAGAAAACACATTCTATTTCCGGTGAAATATTTCAAATGTTTTATGTAGCTTTCCTTCTTACAAATGTGATATCCGAGAGATAATACTCACTGTAATTAATCGAAATGCGAAACTTTAATGAACGATAGACATTTGATTGAAGATGTGTTTAACGGGTTTTATTCTGTCAACTGTCAAACAAATCATGTTTTTAACAAAATAAATGACTTTCTTGGTTGTTTTTTCTAGCCTGATAAACAGTGATGTACACTAGACAAATTGACAAGAAATATTAGCTCTTATTTTTGATTAATCACTTTCCGGTCCAAGGACAACAAATCTTGTTTTGTCGAGATCTCAGATTAGACAGAGACGTGAACAACCAATCTTTGAGGAAAGATTGACTTATGATTGTACACATGTTTAGCATGTGTTGTTTGGTTCGGCTTTACCTCACAGAAAGTACTTTAAAAAATTATTTTGTTTTCAATTTTGTTGATTTACATGAAAGTATCGTCTGGATATTTCATATATTTAATACATCATATCCATTATTGTTTCTATGTAAGAGAAGCAATGTCTTCCACTTAAATTGATCATATATCAGAACGGAAGACCTTTTCCTTGCTTCTGCAACAAGAGTTTAGTTGTCTTAATTTTTGCCATTTGACTCCATAAAGCTGGCTGTATTATGGCTTTTTTTGTCCAGTCTCTTATTTACTTTTTAAACTTGTTACTTTAAATCCATATTGAGAGTCCAAGGACGCATCTTAATGTAATAAACAAAATGCAGGTGGATATGCAAAATGAAGCTATGTATGTTAATTGGCATAAAAAAGTAATTGATGCTTTATCAGTTGTTGTTAATCTCGCTTAAATGGCATGCATCCTTCAGAAAGTTAAGAACAAAATCAATCAATTATCGGAAGAAGGATATATACATAACATGAAGAGAGCATATGTTTGTTTTTTCAAATTTCAACCTTAAAATTCATTTCAACATATCAAAACTGTTTATTAATCGCAAATATATATTGGAGATATTGTTTACCCTGAAGGTCACTAACAACCAATCTACCATTCAACATCATGGAAAACTTCCTGAAATAAAACCAAAAGTAAGTATGCTATTAGGTTTTTGAAACTTTCTTTTTATTCATAAACTGAGAGATAGTTGTTTTTATTCAAGTCTATCATTTTTAAAAGAATCCGACCTTTTGAAATTAAGATTAAATATTTCCGATCGTCTTCTGAAAATATGTGTGAATTTTTAAATAAATTAACATATTTTTGTTTACATTGTAGAGTGGACCCTTACCAAACACAAGTATGAACCAACAAGGAACAAATCCATTACCACAGGTGAACATTTTCTTATCCATTAAAATGTTGCGTGGGAACATGATATATATTTAGTTTATTTTAATTAAAATGTTCATATAATATTCTAGATACAACCAATGTCTGACGCACAACAGTCTTCATCAAAGGTTAGGTTTATATTTACCTTTTTTGAACACACGCAATACTTGCAATGCAACGTTTAATAAATGATGTAATTATAATGATGTTATTGAAAACATGTATTTATTTTCATGGGCATAAAATGCCAAAGAAAAGATAACTTAAACTCAATCCATTAATTATCAATATAGTTTAACCTCTCACTCCTCAGAGTATTTTTTAAAAACCCACTTTTAAGTATAATTCTGAATGCTTGTTAACTCGCTTTTAGTGAAATTAACCTCCAATGAAATGATTTTGTAGGGAAATACACCAAGTCAGGTTATCACAACAAAAAACCAATGTCAATGGCAAGACACAAGAAGAAAGGTAAAAATATACATTTACAACCATAATTTTAACTAAATGTGAAATAATAAATAAATTAAAAAAAAATAAAGAAAAGATAAATTTTTGTATAAAAAAATATATACATTTTTAACTGGCATTGTCTGTGATGACAGTACGAATCAATTTTGAACCCTAAAGACTTCATAAAACATGAGTGACATAAACTGGGTGTGTCTTATATAGCATAACCGAAAAACAGTATTGACTGCGCGATGTAGTAATACGTAGCATGTGCTACATATATATATATATATATATATATATATATATATATATATATATATATATATATATATATATATATATATATATGAATTACTCGCACCGGTTTATAACTTTGAATTTCAGAATATTTGACCAAAACAACGTGGGTTTTTTTCGAAAGAAAAAAATTCAAAAGCCTCAATGGCTTTCGAACTTGAAACTTACCGATTCATAGTGAAAGCATTAACACACTGCGCTTCGCTGTAAGGTAAAATTTCAAGAAAGAAAAAAAAATATGTTAAATTATACTTGATCTTATTGTTTATTTTGATAAAAAGTACGTCTCAATATGAAGGTGTCCCATACCACCTTATTCTAACCCATTTGTAAAATAGTCCCATTCGATATTACATGTAATTACGTAATTAATTAAAAGTAAAAAAAATATCCATACTTTATCGGTAAGGTATTATGGTGAAAGTTTGAATTAATTTGCCAAACCATAACGAACAAGGTAATAAAACGACAGAATTAGTGACAAACCGCGATAAAGACTAGAGCGTCCTTCTTCTCGTTTCACTGATAGAGGATATTTTCCAAATATATAGATGCAATTTCCTATGAAACGTTAGAAAAGTCGACCGAAATTTATGTAAACATCGAAATATTATTTTTATCAAAATATCGAGACGTCAAAACGCAACTAGTAATTAATATCTATAGTTTAATCATAAATAAGTGAAGATTATTTGAAATCCTATTAGAGAGAAATGCGATTTCCATATCCGATTAAGTGTTTGGTATTTGAATACATGAACAAAACCCGGAATAAGCCCCGTTCATACACATAACTAATATTATTCCCCAACTGGTGAGTGTGTGGATATATAAGTTGCGTCAAGTGAATAGGGACCTTCGTTACAGAAATTATTAAGTCATCATGACAGCGCAAAGAAGCGATTTTTTTTAACTTTTATTTTTCCGTGCATTGACTAATCCAAAGTAAACAACGTTAGATTTATGCATAAATATAATCAAATGCGCCTCTTAAAGCAGAATATTTATATACCTTTCTAATGTTTATGACTTTTTATAATCTTTATTATACCCCCTGCAAACGACGATTTTATTTGTTTTGGGGGTGGGGGGGGGGGGGGCTGGCTTATAAAGGAATCACCTTGTCCGTCCATCTGTCTGTCTGTGCAAAATTCGTGTCCGGTCTATATCTATGGAGAAACTCTGGAAGTTCTTACTACACAGATTGCTTATGACCTGAGAGTGTGTCATGACCATGATTCAAGGTTATTCGAACAATGTCAAGGTCACTGGCTAGAAATTTGCAAAATTTGTGTCCATTTTATGTCTTTTTATGTAGAAACATTAGAAATTCTTACTTCTAACAAAGATTTCTGCATCATACAGCCAAATTTTTACCTTAATTCCATATTTACACTGTTTCCGAATTTACAAAAATGTAGCGCGCAACAATTTTCTTTACCGCTTTGTAAATTTTATTTTCTACAAAACATAATTATTAATTTTTGAATATTTTACTTTGTATTAAAAATCAAATTGATGAAGTAAATGTATTTTTAAATTAGTGTTTGTTTCGCAAAACCACTCTGAAAGTTTTACTCGAATATGATTGGCTAAAGGATGCAGGATAGGACAGTAAAGGATAGGATAGTATAGTATAGGATAGGATAGAGTTTGATGTGTCATTTGGCCTTCATGTCAGTCTCAAAAAGCGTTGAAGTTCGTCTGGTCCCGAAAATCAAGACTTAAAAAAAGTCATTATTATTATTGTTTTTTTGTTTATTGCTTCTCTGAGAAATATTTTGCTGAAAGATGTAATGTAATAGAAGTTAATATCTACAAGACCCTTCAATTTACATTAGAAAAAGGGATTGACCCCTAACACTAAGTATCCAGAGAAGTCTAAAGTCTTTTATCTAAAGCTCTTTACTAATGATATTTTTTTTATCGATTATATAAACAGAATTGTTCAGCTAGCTGTTATGTACCATACAATTTCATTGTTTTCTCATGTGTTACGTAACTAGGTTTTTTAGGGGTAAGAATATCTAAAATTTAATCACCTATATTTCGTTAATGAAAAGTAGTTTGATAAGCAGTACAGAAGTAAAGGTGCTTTTAATGGTGTACTGATCAATATTCAACCATAAAAAATTCATTACAAGACTCCGAAAAGGAGAATAGGGGTCGGTCCAAAAAACGTTATGTCACAGATATCCTAAGAACAATAACCAATTTTTAAACGCTTGTTGGATAAAATGTTTTTGGTTTTTAAATACCTTTTATTTAGTTCTAAGAAATAGGAACCTGTTTCTAGAATAAGTGACCAAGAGGGGTCTTAAGTATTTTATATATAGCTCTTTACTGATGGGTGTTTTGTAATAGATTATAAAAGCAACTAGAGCAGAGCTCGTGGCAAAACCACGAGTAGGTCTTCCATTGTTGTTGCAAGTTGAAAATAGATATGATTTGGTGTCAAACGATTATAATGACTAAACTTTGTGTTCTCCTCTCGTTATAAAATTGTGTTATTTTTGAAAGCTGCAATAATGTAGCCCTCTCCGTTTTTTTTATATCTGATGTTTACTGGAGGGGGCTACAATTCCAGAGGATCCAATGGTGCAAAAATAATTTTTGATGCTGCTGACTTCGGTCTGAAAAGATCGATTTTATATTTGACTTCCTTTAGATAAAATGATTTTTTGATTCAGCTTGAACAAATTAAGTGTATATAAATCAAAACCAGATAAAACACATCAGCCTGTTTACCAGTCGTCTTTTTTTAGCAGCCATGACAGTTCTCGAGTGATTTTATGGGATGTGCGCTTGGAGTTTTGATGGGATTAATAACGTGAATGCCAGTGTAAATAATCGATCTTACCTCGTTATATCACTAAAACATCATTTAAGAAAATGGTATATAATGGAAAATTCATATTTACCGCGTTAATTATGTTTAAAATAGGGGAATTCCTATATTTAGTCCAAGATCCGCTCCTGATTTCTCATTGGCTGTTTCAAAATAAAACCGGTCAAGGTCAGTAAACATGGCGGACAAATTCAACTTCGTTGTTGACATACACGGAAAATAACCGATAGATGGACTATACTTGATATTTTTGGATTAATTTATGCCATAGACATCTACAACGTTTGAGTTCAGGTAAGAAATGCAAATGTTATTGTCATTTATAAACGATTTGAGACGAAATCTTTGCGGGATTGAATCACCCCCGCTCTTGCATCATTACGGAGATCTTATGGAGTTGTAGCCCTCTCCCCAAAAAAAATCGGGAGAGGGCTACATTTTTGCAGCTATTGAAAGCCTTTATAAAAAACGTGTTTTGAAAAAGACAAGAAAATGTTTCAGAAAAACTATTTGTCAAACACAGTTTGGGTAATCGTTTTTAAAAATTCTTTAAACAATGAGATGTTTAATGGCGAGTTAAATTTTCAAAGGGTAGCAAGCATTGTTAAATACGGCATGTACTCATGATTCATGTCGGGAATTGTATTTTTTTTTTAAATGAACCCACCTTCAAAACACGTAACATTTCTCTAAGATAACTTCTGAATTTAAATCTTTCTATATTTCAGAAGACTGTGTGCAAATTTGAAATTGTTGCGTGCTGTCAAAATTTAGTAATTAGTCAAAATTGATGGCATTTCTAAACTTTTCCATATGGAAGTGTGTGTCGTCTGATATTATTTAATGATACGAGTAGACTTGGGCATTCAAAATCAAAGATCAGCAGGAGAATTTATGCAAAAAAACCCACATCTAAATTGTACACAAAATTCATAGAGACAACGCTATGTAACGTGAAATTATATAACCTTATTTACAGAAATGAATATTACTTCACTCGACGATGCTATAATTTGCAAAATCCTAATTTTTATGTCTGTGGGTTGACAAATTAAATTGAATAAAACTTCAATTTCGCTTGCATAAATTGGAATTCTGGGAAGGAATTAGACAGTCCGTGTTAGAGAAATTTGAAGAAGTTATGAAACTGGTCAGTTTCTAGGTCAAAATGTGCATAGATGTATTGAAAGACTGTCAATGGGTATCATCTGTAGCCACGGTCCTGAATCTGCATGTACAGTCATACATTGTATGTACATCGATACATCTTTACCCCCTCACCTACAGCAATACAAATGAGGGTGCAACCTTCATGTACACATACATATAATTATATTTCTGGAAGCTATTTATCTTGTATTTTAATACATTGGATATTCATTTTTCACTTAAAATTAGTATTCCACTGGCTGTTGCTAAACTTGTAAGTATGTTAAGATGCATTACAACCTCATACTATACAACTTCAATCAAAAGGTTGTTTTTTTTATCAATTTTCATACAATTAGCAATAAATAAATCCCCAATAACACGTATCTATCTCTTGTAAGTGTAACATAGAGAAGCGCATATATATTTGGATATTTCGCTATAAAAAAGTCTGCTAGTCAAGTGAAATATCAATGTCTTTCAAAGAACAAGAAATCTGTCGACACTTGCAGTACTTTGATGATTTCTATGGCGAACGATTTCATTGCAAATTGTATTCGTATTTCATAATTTCTAATCCCAAGAACAACATTTCCTTTGACTTCAATCATTTAGTTATAATATATTATACATAATTTTGTTCACAACTTGAGAAGTTTAGCGTGTTCAACAGGTTAATTTATTAGCCACATTCTCAGACTACGATCTCGCACCTTTCATGATACGATGATTGACTTCGATCAATAGTTTTATTGTTTAACAATTGACCACTGTAGTGAAAGCACCCTTCCAACTGCTACTCAATTACATAAAAATTGATGACCTGAGGCTACATATGTTCCGAGCTGTGTGCGCTGAAGCGACACAAGATTTTCAGTCGCACGTGGGGACCTAATTACATTTGTTACACAGACTGACCGAATAAACAAACGAGTGGGAAAGTGAAATACGTTAAGGAGAAAATGTTACACATAAGAAGTAACATAAGTCACCAAAAAATGGTTTTCGACAGATAGGGATATCTTTTCGCCAATTTAAAAAAATCCAGCGCAGTGGGCAGTGGGGCAGGAGGAAGGCGGGGGGGGGGGGGGCGGACGCAGCAATGAGTTCGTTTCCACAATGAAACGAAAAACCATGTCGAAAAACTACAGAAGTGATTAATTAGGGTCTTCCGTTTCCAACGGAAGACCCTATTGTTTTTCTTCGGATTCTTTTTCATTAGGGTCTTCCGTTTCCGACGGAAGACCCTCTTGTTATTCTATTGTTTCTTTTCCTTATTATTATTTTATTTTTTATTTTTTTTCTGACTTTTTTCGAACGCTATTTCTCGTGAACTACTCGACCGATTTGCATGAAATTTTCAGGACGTATTGAGCATCAAAAGTGCTTGATATTATAAAATTTCTAGCTGATGACGTCACTTCCAGTTCGAGATGTTGAGGATTTAGTGAATTTTTAGGGCCCATTTTGTCCACATAACTTCTCAAAAACTAATTGCGATAGAAACGCGAAACTTTCAGGGATAGTAGATGAATGTCTGTTGATGTTCTTATTAATTTGATTTTTTGAAAAATGCGCAAGGCGGCGAAGCTCGCCTGAGGTCAAAAATTGGGACCAATTTTTTTCACGAATTTTTCGCACATTTTCAGCCCTAGCTTTTAATGTGTAAATATTTTGTTAAGACATGTAAACCAAAAGTTGTTCAAATTAACTCAGACTTTCGTTTGATTTCAAGAAAAAAGGGGCTGGCCCCTCAAATTAGGGGCAAAGAGGGCTCTAAAGTATTTTTGCAATGCCTATTTACTGAAAAATGATTTGCTATCAATTATAGAAGCAAAAATGTTCATTGTACAGCTGTTAATGTATACAAAAGTATACCTAAGTCATATATTACGTAATAAGGGGTTTTAAGGGGCTAAAAGTCCAAACCTTTGATCTTTAATATCTAGTAAAAGTAGAAATATTATGATAAGAATTATAGAACAAAAAATGCTTAGAATAATGTTCTTAACAATATGCTACCTAAATAATTTTTGTTGGTGGCCCCAGTAAGGATTTTAGGGGTCAGCCCCTAAAACACATTTGTTCAGATATCTTCAGAGCGGTCAACAATTTCCGAACACTTGATGAACAAAATGTGTTTTTATTTACAAGACATTTTATTTGATATCAAGAAATAAGGACTGGCCCCTTAAAAAAGGGGCCAAGAGGGCTCTAAAGTCTTTTAATAATAACTCTTTACTGAAAAATAATTTGTTATCAATTATAGAAGCAAAAATGTTCATTGTACAGTTGTTTATCTATACGGTACCATATGAAAGTTATATGTTACGAAATTAGGGGCCAAAAGGATTACAAAGTCTTTTCATTATAACTTATTTTTTTAGCGATAGTCTGTTATAAATCATAAAGCAGAAAATAAGAGCTTATTATTTATAATTTAAAACTGAAACCCGGTCTAAAATCGGACGATGTATTACAGAGATATAAATGGTTAAAAAATTGATTTTTCCGGGAGTTTTGATTCCACTTTTTTGGTTAAGAAAATAGTTTTCTGTTAAGAGTTAAACTAACTCGTATCTAAAATTAATCGATAATTGTTAAATCGTACTTTTACATATTCGGATTTGTATTTGTTAAGTCGTGCTTGAAATCGATAAGGTTTGTTAATTCATGCTTATAATCATTTGGATTTTGTTATCTCATACCAAGAATAATTTGATTTTTTTCATTTTGTCGTAGTAACTTATGTTTATTGGTTTAAGAACTCTGCTTCTTACAGGAACTTCTAGCTTTAATTTCAACATTATCGGAAGACCCACTCGTTGCTTTGCAAAATAGTTTTTGCTTTGCAACGAGCTTTGCTCTAGTTATTTTATTTTTTATTTTTTTCCTGACTTTTTTCGAACGCTATTTCTCGTGAACTACTCGACCGATTTGCATGAAATTAACAGAACATATTGAGCATCAAACGTACTTAATATTATAAAATTTCTAGCTGATGACGTCACTTCCGGTTCGAGATTTTGAGGATTTAGTGAATTTTTAGGGCCCATTTTGTCCACATAACTTCTCAAAAACTAATTGCGATAGAAACGCGAAACTTTCAGGGATAGTAGATGAATGTCTGTAGATGATCCTATTTATTTGATTTTTTGAAAAATGCGCAAGGCGGCGAAGCTCGCCCGAGCTAAAAAATTGGCACCAATTTTTTTCACAAAATTTTCGCACATTTTCGGCCCTAGCTTTTAATGTGTAAATATTTTGTTAAGACATGTAATGCTAAAGTTGTTCAGATTAAAAAGGGCTTTCGTTTGATTTTAAGAAAAAGGGACTGGTCCCTCAAATTTGGGGCCAAGAGGGTTCTTAAGTAATATTGCAATTACCCTTTACTAAAAAATAATTTGTTATCAATCATAGAACCAAAATTGTTCAAGGTACATCTGTTTATCTATACAGTACCATACCTAGGTCATATGTTACGTAATAAGGGGTTTCAAGGGGCTAGAAGTCCAAAACTTCGATCATTAATATCTAGAAAAAGGAGAAATATTTTGTTAAGCATTATAGAACAAAAAATGCTTAGAATAATGTTCGCAACAATATTGGATCTAATTTGTTTTTGTTGGTGGCCCCGGTAAGGAGTTTAAGGGTCGGCCCCTAAAACATATTTGTTCAGATATCATTAGAATGGTCAACAATTTCTGAACACTTGTTGAACTTAAAGTGTTTATATTTACAAGACCTATTATTTGATATCAAGAAATAAGGGCTGGCCCCTCAAATTAGGGGCCAAAGGGGCTACAAAGTCTTTTCATTATAACTTAATTTTTAGCGATAATTTGTTATTAATCATAAAGCAGAAATTGAAAGCTTATTATTTATAATTTAAAACTGAAATCCGTTTTAAAATCGAACGATGCATTACAGAGATATAGAGGAATTTTGATTCCACATTCTTAGTTAAGAAAATAGTTTTATGTTCAGAGTGAAATTAACTCGTACCTAAAATTATTCGATAATTGTTTAATCGTACTTTTACACATTCGGATTTGTTTTTGCAAAGTCGTTCTTAAAATCAATAAGGTTTGTTAATTCGTACTTTGAATCATTCGGATTTTGTTAACTCGTACCAAGAATAATTCGATTTGCTATTCTTTTTGTCTTTGTTATTTATGTTTTATGGTTTAAGAACTCTGCATCTTACAGGAAATTTTAGCTTTCCTTTCGACATTAATGGAAGACCCACTCGTTGCTTTGCAACGAGCTTTGCTCTAGTTATTATTATTCTTCCTCTGACTTTTTTTGTGGCTTATATCTCAAAAACCATTCGACCGATTTCCACGAAATTTTCAGAACTTATTTGGTATTGTAAATACTCCAGGCTATAAAAATTTACACTTATGGCGTCACTTCCGGTTTCAGAAATTGACGATTCTGTAAATTTTTAAGGGTCATTTTGTCCACGCATCTCCTCCAAAGCTAATCAAGATAGAAGCTTGACATTTGCAGGGATTGTAGATAAATGTATGTAGATGTACCCCATTGCCTTCACTTAAGAAAATTGTGCAAGGCTTCGAAGCTCGCCTGAACCTGAAAATAAGCACCAAATTTTTCCACAAAATTTTTGAACATTTTCTGAAATATCTTTTGATGTATACATATTTTGTGAAATAATGTAATGCAAAAGATGTTTATTTTTGCAAGACCTTTAATTTGATATCAAAAAAAAGGGGCTGGCTCCTCAAATTAGGGGCCTAGAGGGCTCTAAAGTCTTCTTACAATACCCTTTTACTGAACAATAATTTGTTATCAATCATAGAAGCAAAAATGTTTATTGTACAACTGTTTATCTATACAGTACCATAGCTTATTCATATATTACGTAATTAGGGGTTTCAAGGGGCCAGAAGTTCAAAACTTTGATCATTTATATCGGAAAAAGGAGAAACATTTTGAAAAGCAATGTAGAACAAAAGTTGCTCAAAAAAAAGTTCTGTACAATATGCCAACTGAAATTTTTTGATGATGGCCCCACTAAGGATTTTAAGGGTCGGCCCCTAAAACACATTTATACGGATATCTCAAGAACGGTAAACACTTTATGAACACTTGGTGAACTAAATGTGTTTTTATTTGCAAGACCTTTAATTTGATATCAAGAAAAAGGGGCTGGCCCCTCAAATTAGGGGCCAAGAGGGCTCTAAAATCTTCTTACAATAACTCTTTACTGAACAAAAATTTGTTATTAATTATAGAAGCAAAAATGTTCACTGTACAGCTGTTTATATTTACAGAACCATGGCTAAGTCATATATTACGAAACTAGGGGTTTCAAGGGGCCAGAAGTTCAAAACTTTGATCATTAATATCTGAAAAATGAGAAATATATTGAAAATCAATGTAGAACACAAAATGTTAAGAATAATGTTCTTAACAATATGGCAATTAAAAAATTGTTGTTGGTGGCCCCGATAAGGAGTTAAAGGGTCGGCACCTAAAACAACGCTGTTCAGATATCTCGAAAACGTTTAACAATTCGTGAATACATGTGAACAAAATATGTTTACATTTGCGAGACCATTTATTTGATATAAAGAAAAAAGGGGCTGGCCCCTCAAATTAGGGGCTAAAAGGGCTAGTAACTATTTTTATGATAACTTTTTTATAAGCGATAACTTGATATTTTTCATTTTAAAAAAACAAAGAACTTTTTAAGCTTACTCTAACGCTGAAATTTGTTTTAAAATAGTGACCATGCACTACAGAGATATTTGGGTTTAAGATTTGATTTTTCCGGAAATTTTGATTCCGCGTTCTTGGTTTAAAAGATAATTCGTACCAAAAATAATCATGTCAAGTCGTACATGAACACATTCGGGTTTATTTTGTTAAGACATTCTTGAAATCGGAGAGGTTTTTGTTAAGTCGTACTTAAAAAACATTCGGATTTTTTTAGGTCGAACAAAGAATTATTCGATTTTTTTCTTATTATTTTAGTTACTATTGTTCTCTGAACTCTGCATTTTACAGGTACTTCTAGCTTTTCTCTCGTTGATTTATGTGACCGACAGAATCTAATCTAAACTTGTTTGAAAATTCATGTGAATATTCTTTTAAATAATTATCGAATGCTGCAATTCAGGACATTGTTTTATCGTCCAGCACCTACCGCAAACATGTAACATGGAACTTTGATTATAATTTGATTTGATTTTTAAATTACCTTCTACGCCATCGTGTAAATCAATGCTTAATCAACTGTACAAGTAAAATAAATTTATCTTTTCATCTTAAACCAATATAATAGTTGAAAACAAAATAAAAGATAGTTGTGTCCGTACAAAGTATGAAACATGCACGCGTAATAAGGTGCATGTAGAGGAACACGAACCTACTGCGGATCACTTGTCTACTCGCAACTTATCTCCTCGGCCATGTGCGAGGGATGATCATTTAAAGGTTTAATATTTGTTAGTTTTTGTTTTATATTTTTTTTTTTGTTGATTTAAAACAATATTTGTACAGTTTTTAAAATATTTTAGGCTTACAAACCATCCTTTATTTTATGGCTGACGATGTTTCCGATTTGGAGTAATATCGCTTTTATTAATTTTCAGAACGACATTTTAATTTACACTCAAATGTTTGATTAAATAGATACAAGATGGACAAACATTTATAACATGAATTAAAACAGTTCTTGTATTTACGGCTATATAAATCCAAACAAGTCCATATACATATGCGTGTGCGAATCTCGTGTATTAGATAACCGCTTAACGTTAAAGCTGACATGAATTCATAAATACGCATTATTTCCCTTTTATCTCCGACTACCGCCATCACCCCTGCGAATGTTATTGTCATTTAAATTTTGGACCACGTGGTTTCATTTGACCCTTTCAGTTTCGCAGTAAAAATCGTGCCTCGTGTTTATAGTCTATTTTATAGAATCTAGGTACTTGTTGTCAAATATAAATTCTAGACGTATATTGATTTTAAACATTATCTTCATTAATTGGTGGATAAAATGTGTTCTAGAAATAAATGTAACAAACCAAAAAATAGTTTTTTTTCTGCTGTGGAAACAATTAACATGCGTAGTAGAGATTCCACCCTTGGAAATAATTTTCGATCCGCGCCTGACCTAGTAATTACATCAATAGTGAAAACGACTATACTATTTTATGCACAATGTTCCTTGAAAATGGCTCGATATACCAAGTTTTTATGAAAAATATTCACCCATTGTTTTATTTAAAAACATGGTATTGCACACCACAAGCATCAAACATGACTATGATTTTATTTAGCAAATCAATGTTTATATTTTCAACCACTCTACACGTGGTTGAACACGAACGATAACTCTGTTCTTAATAACATCGTTTAATTTAAATAACCGCTTGATGGTGAAATAAGACATACATTTAAAAAGATTTTGATGTTTTAACATACATTGAAGTATGATATGATATGAAAATTAACCAGTACTTACATATTTTGAGAATATTATCCGAACACTTATACTTCCGCTTGAAATTTCACAGGAACTGAACAAATCTCGGTGAAGTCTCGTGAACCTTCAGTCGAGCACCTCTGGATTTATTACATACTTAGCAACGATAAAGAAAACATTTCGAACACATTCGCAGGGGTGGCCATATTAGTTGTCGATTTCAATTGTTCTGCTCATCGCTACACACCCCTTATATAAGGCCGAGAGCACTATTCATGCTTCACCGCATTCAGGTATTTCATTCACCCGAACACGTAACCTTGAACGAAAAGACGTGTATAAACACGTTGGGAATAAAAATAATATGACAACCACTTCACTGGCAAGGCATATCCAATGAATGACGAAACAAAATTCAGACTGAAATCCAGCCACAGATACTTCAAAAATCCTCGATAAGTGAAGACCGTTTTCCTGTGTATATTATAACATCGCACATGCGCAAACTACACACTGTGGCAGATCGAGCAATGTCAATGATCGCATGGATTTTAGAAACGTAGTGTTTTTGTAGGAACAGATTGAAACGATGTTACGTTGTTGCTTTCTTGGATTGATTATCGTTTAGCTTTTGTGTTGGATGTACTGCCGCCGGGGTTTTAAAAATGATGCCGACGTTATGCATTCTGTATGAACGACACACGTGTTCGATGTGCATGCGAATTAAGGCAGCACTATCTGTGCAAAATATTACGGATACCTTGGAAATTCTTTCAAATAATAAATATATTTTGTATTTTATTGATTGTTGTTTCCTTTATTATTTATTACATTTTACTACATTGTGTAAATCATGCATTTAAAGTCCGTGCAACCTGATAGCCTCGATCAGAATGCAACCGACCGTAACTTTCTCAACCGGTATATATACCCCAGTCACAGTAGAGGAGCGATCGAAACCAATATGGCGACCAAATGCTTTTATGAATTTATGTCAGCTTTAAGTAGTGGAACCGTGGCTGATCCTCTCGGCCGTGGGCGAAGGATAGATTACGTAAGGGTGCACACACGGACAGCTCAGAACCCAGGAAGATTCGAAAAGTTTGCAGTATAATGACTAAACTCTATCAAATAAAAGTTCTTTTTTTTTAACTTAAAACCCACAATTGATCTATGTCTGATATTGCTTTAGACTGAGAATGTTATTGCTTTTATTGATAATTAACTAAACGATTTCTTAATTGACACCCTTCCGCTTAATCCATAAACTGTTAATCAAAACTAAGACAATTATTGAGTTTGCGTCTAAATAAATATATGAGAGACACAACTCTCGTGTATTAAATAACTGCTGACCACTAGGCAGTCTAGCCGCGACCACGGTGATTTTCTCGACAGCGGGCGAGGGAGAGCTTACGTGATGGCACACACACACACACACACACACACACACACACACACACACACACACACACACACACACACACACACACACACACACACACACACACACACACACACACACACACACACACACACAGAGCTCTGATTCAAGGTAGATTTTAGATACATGCAGTATGATAACTAGAATGTAATGCATACATTTTTTTAAATCCGTATTTTGTGTTTAACTAGAAAAAATGAAGAATGTTTTATTTTCCGATTCTCGTTTTTAAGGATTGTGCACTATAAGAACTTAACAACAATGACTTAAACTCCTTAAAAAAAACATGTATTCTTAAAAAACAAGCTTTTTTATATGAATTAATGCCTCCTGTATAAAACAGCATGCTTCCTGTGGTAACTTTATGCCAGTTGTACGCATACAAACTTTCGTTAATTGCCAAATGAAAACAGGTACATGTTAACATGTAAAGCTTTTTACACTCATACAACACAAATCACTATCAAAATAACATTGTAACGACATTTATAAGATCCCAACAATCAATTTTTCCAGCGACAGTCATTTCGAAAATCTAACCGTTTTTGAGTTATAAAGCGATAACTTTTAGGGGCTATTGGCCCTTAATTTAAGGGGCCAGCCCTTTTTTTTTATTGGTGTCCTTGATATTCTGCACAACTTCTATTCTACATGTTTTAACAACATATTTTTCGTTTAAAAGAAACAAAGGAAAATATGTCTAAATTTTCGCACTTTTTGGAGTCCTGTTTTTAACACCCTACCTTTATCTAAATAAAAAACGTAACCCAAAAACAACAAACCGATGTGCACAACTACAATGTCTCTGTTATTCAAATTCGTTGAATTCCTATTCCCTGCTATCATAGTCTCGGAGCCTTTGTCTGGAAACCAAAGGCCCTATAAAATTTTAAAAGAGGAATAACTCCTTAACAGAAAAGGGATTTTAAAATTTATGAATTGATTAAGATAGTGTTTTATAAAGTCTAATAGCCCTGAAAATTTGAGCAAAAACCGTTCAGAAATGAGGACGATATCAAGCCTCAATGTTCGCGTCTAGGAAGACAAAAAAAAAAAGAATAATCTTTACCAGCACATTAATAGTATGGTCTTCCGTTGGAACGAAACACCTTAAATATGTGCATCTTCCAGGTATTTTATCTGTACATAATTAATCGTATCACATTTTTACGTAATTCGATTTTTGTAAAGAGCTAGAATTCCAATATTTTGATCACATATCTGGTGGAGGAGGATTATTTTTTTTTTAAAAGCATTTTAGAAGAAACGATGCTTTTAATAATGTTTTTAACAAGATTTTTCCAACAAAATTTAGTTAAACGGTCCCTATAAGGAGATAAGGGCCCCCAAACAAATATTTTTCAAAATCTTAATAACAGTACCTAATAAAAATGTGTTAAAAATTTAAAGACCTTTCATTTGGTATCCAAAAAAAGGACTGGCCACTCAAATCTAAAGGGGTCTAAAAGTTTTCAACGAAAGTTTTTAAAATTATGTTCAGCTCTTGAAGCAAAATAAAGGTCATACATGTATCTCAACTTCTTAAACCGGACGGAGGAACTCCTAGTTGCTCGCAACGAGATCTTGTCAAGTTATTTTTGTTTTTTCGAACAAATTTTATGCATTCGGTTTCGATTTTCATCAAAGCTACAGATATCATATGTACTGATTTTAACTTTACACTAATATTTCATTTTGATGACGTCATTTTTGTTTTGAGATATTAAACGTTTAGCAGTTTTCAAAGGGTCGCTTGACGATGGATTTTCTCCTTAACGACTGAAGATATTTAATTTAAACTTTAACGAATTGAAGACCAAGGATTGTAAATGTGTTTTTCGGTATTCATTATTTTGCTAGCTTAAAAGGCGCTGAAATTCACTCGATGTAAATAAAGTTTATTTTGTAAAACTTTCAGTTGACATCACATCAGGGACCAAAAGAGCTCGTAAAGTCTTTTTTCCATAGCAGGTTTTGAAAAATATTTTGTAATATGTCTAAGAAGCAAAAATGTTCATCTTCCATATATCTAACTATAGATAATAAAAATGTCTTCATGCATGAGTATATATGTTATGGAAATATACGGGCAAAATAGCGTCTTATTTTGACTGTTATATAAAAAAATCGTTAAATTAATTGTTTTGAATCAGTCCAAACACATAGTATTTTCCTTTGAAAAGATTTCAATGCAATAAATTAGTTTAATACTGCCACATCGGTGCATTATATAACTATAAAAGTGTATGTGTATTCTTTAAGATTTTGAGATAGAACAACATTAACCCCGCTATTTCCACAAAACAATAAACATATCAGGAGAGGGCAGAACTCTAAGTTTTATATTAATTCGCTGCTAAAGACTTTCGTAACTTGAATACAGTTTTCACGGAAAAGGGTATGTTGATCAAAGCACCACAAAACACGGGATTCTAGCAGCACTTTTTACTTTATGCTTTCATCACACTATTGATACATGTTAAATTATAAGTTCAATATATGCGGGGTTATGTTGTTCCTGTCAGATATTTATATCGTTAATAATGACAATGAAACGCCTGGCCAAGAAATAAAAACAAATTTACATAACTATTAGCAAATGATTGAAAAAATTAGCATCTCTTCCAATATTCTTTTGCTCAATTCTTAATAAATCATACCAATATACTTTATAAGAATTTTATTACTTATATTTTTAATCTGTTTGTTTACAGCTCTGTCCGATCAAATTACACGACATTCAACTTTAAGTCTTGACGTCATCAATGTGTAAACTTAGTAGTACAATCTAATATGTGAAAAAATTGTCTCCAGTATTTTTCAACGGAAGAACTTATTGTTTTTGCTTTGTTTCATTTCCTCTATTATTATTAAGGTCTTCCGTTTCCAACGGAAGACCTTGTTATTGCTTTGTTTCTTTTTCACTATTATTAAGGTCTTCCGTTGCTTTGTTTCTTTTCCTATATTATTAAGGTCTTCCGTTTCCAACGGAAGGCCTTATTGTTATTGCTTTGTTTCTTTTCCCCTATTATTATTTTTTTTTCATTGACGTTTTCTCAAAAACCCTTTTGCCGATTTTCATGAAACTTTCAGATCTTACTGAACACAAAATGTGTAAGAAATTCCTTGATCAAATTTTCGGTCGTCGCTTCCGGTACCGAGATATTAAAGATTTTATGTTTTCGCTTGTTCACGGGTTTTCTCAAAACATATCAAAGATAAAACTTTCAAATTTTCAGTGGTGGTAGAGAGTCTTTAGTCGCAGTGTCTCTCGCTTATCCAAACGTCCGCTGTCACTTCCGGTCGTCACCGGAAGGAAATGAAAAACCTTAATTTTTCTATGTTTTGGTTTTGAAAATATTTTGTCACTATTCGATAGAGACGCTCAAATAACTTCAGAATATAAATCTGTCTTAAAATCGATCCACGCATTCTTGGGATTTTGGGCTCCAAAGTCCTGAACCGAGAGTCCGAGTAGCTCAGTCGTTATAGTGTTGGACTTGTGCCCAGGCGACCCAGGTTCAGTCCCTGAGTGCCGAATATTTTTTTCTTCCTTAAATGTGTTTAGTTAAATGATCTTATCTTTAAAATGATTTATTTTGATGTTTTCATTTAATTCTTATAAATGAAAATAGTAGGGGCTCTTTTTAGTATAAATAGAAAGCTCGTTTCTGTCAGCAGTTCGCTAAATTCAAAAGCTTGTCGCATCTCCCGCATCAAAGACATGCCGCTGAATTACCCCTGCAGTGCGACCGCAGTAGAGTTGGCTGGGTTGCTTTGCCGGCATCAAGGAAATGCCGCTATCTCATTGACTGTATGCACACACATTAAGCAATGCAAATGCACCCACGTTTTAAGTATTCTACATGGCTTGAAAAGGAGGACTGATTAGGTTTTTTTTCACATTAATAGATACGTGCATGAATGTTTACATGCATGTATTGACATATGTTGCTTATATATTGATTTCCTGAACACTATAAAACACTATGAAAACTCTCTCTCTCTCTCTCTCTCTCTCTCTCTCTCTCTCTCTCTCTCTCTCTAACGTACGAGTATCTCTAGTGCTGAAGTTTGAGGCCCCGAGTCAGAAAGGTAAAAGCACGATAAATACCCGTACAGTATCACAACCGCCAGTTCCACCACAATTTTGATTGTAAACTGTCCTACAAAATTTACATACCTCAGAGATCTTCAAAATCTGGATATAATTGATTTTTTTTTGTAAGTATATAGCTAGATAAACAATGAACGCGCTTATCCGTATAAATAAACATCGCGAAAATTTTCATCTGGGTATAATATTGATTTATTAAATTGGAATTTCAATTGATTATTCTCCTCTTGGAATGAAGCCCGTTTAAACATTGCCCCCACTTGATTTCCGACTCGGGTGGGGATCTTCCAAAATTATTGATGAAATAAATTGTTTTTCTATTAACTTACATAGCAAGTTAAAAATGCTGAGGTGGATTGAAAATATGCTTCTTATAAAAACAGTTTCTCAGACGTCCGCGTTAATTTGTTCCCGCCCATTTCAAATGTTTTGACTGTAACAGGTGAAATTGACGTAAGCTATCTATTTCCAATCTGGTCAGTTAATGTTCCAAGGTCTTTTTATGACCGTTCACGAAATAACATACTTACATAAAATTCATGCACTTTTTAAAAATCAGATTCAACATGTTAATTTCAAATATTCATCTTCTAGCTAGAAAAGTTGTCTTATACAGGCAGGTAGGATCTGGGGGGAGCGTGCTGCCGCCCCCCCCCCCACCTTTCTTGGTGCAAATCACATTTCAAAAATTATTGAAGTTACAAGTATACTACGGACTACGTAACCTCCCTTACAGATTAGGATTTTTTTTTTGCTCGTCAAGATCTTTAAATGAGTCATTATTTTGTGATCGTAACATTCAATAGCAATAAAAATAAGTAAATGATAAAAGATATTGAATGAATGCATTCTTCTCTTTGTACAAAATGTTAAAGCTATATTTATCATAATAAAAATGAATATCGATGAAAAAATCATACTGAAGATTTTGAGAAAGATTTTATTTTTCAAATTAATGGTACATGTGTATAGTAGGGTACAGTGCTGGTCAGTTTCCTCGACAGTGCCGTATAGTGCTTCAGTAGGACTGTACAGTGCGGTACAGTGGTAGTTAGTAAAAGGTACAATGAAGTACAATTAATGTACAGCAAATGTCAGACAATGTCAGTCAGTTTTTGGAAATATCATTGGATTTTGAATTCAGTAATCTTACTTCGCTAAGCCTAGCTTCTCTCTCTGTTTCTCAAAATTTCAGTGATGATTGTTATTCTTCAGCTGCAGTGCACTTTGCACATCCGAACATCCGCCGTCACTTCCGGTCGTCACCGAAAGAAAGCAGAAACCATTTATCATTCAACTTTTGATTTGAAATATTGTTTTGCCACGTTACGATACAGACGCTTTAATAAATACAGAATATGTATTTTTATTCTAGAATTGATCCACGTTGAAGTGGTACACTTTTGTCCAGGCGACCCGGGTTCTATTCCCGAGTGCCGACTCTTTTTTCTTTCTTAATTGTGTTTCGATGCAAAAAGTTATCCTTGAAATGAATTTTAATAAGTTTTGTTTGAATTTTATCAAAAATCACAGTAACAGCGCCCTTTCCTAATCTAAAGATATGTCTGTTGAAATCCTTAGAGAGGCTTACTTGAATTTGAGATGGTGTTGATCAATAATAAAAAAAACCTGTCCCGATACCCTATTAAATGTGTATTCAAACAGAAGACCTCTTGTTGCTCGCAAAGAGCGTCTAGTTAAGGTCTTCCGTTGGAAACGAAAGACCTTATTGTTTTTGCTTTGTTTCTTTTCCTCTATTATTATTAAGGTCTTCCGTTGGAAACAGATTTATTAATGATTTATTAAGGTCTTCCGTTTCCAACGGAAGACCTTCTTGTTATTGCTTTGTTTCTTTTTCACTATTATTTTTATTGGTTTTTTTTTCTGTCACGTTTTCTCAAAAATGCTTCAGCCAATTTTCATGAAATTTTCAGATCTTATTCATGACAAAATTTGTAAGAAAAGTACACGGGTTTTTTTTTGGTCGTCACTTCCGGTACCGAGAAATTGAAGATTTTACGTTTTTGCTTGTTCACGATTTTTCTCAAAAAGTATTTACGATAGAACCTTCAAATTTTCAGAGAAGGTAGAGAATGAACGGCCGCAGTGCCCTTTGCATATCCGAACGTCCGCCGTCACTTCCGGTCGTCACCGGAAGGAAATGAAAAACCTTAATTTTTCAAATTTTTAGACTTGAATTTTATTTATGTTTTTATTCGATAGAGACGCTTAAAACACTTCAGAATATGAAATTCGTGTTAAAATCGATCCAGGCATTCCCGAGATTTTAAGATCAAAAGTTCTGAAGCGAGAGTCCGCGTAGCTCAGTCGTTAGAGTGTTGGACTTGTGCCCAGGCGACCCGGGTTCCATCCCCGAGTGCCGATTATTTTTTCTTCCCTAATTTTGTTTTGTTTAATGATTTTACCTTTAAAATGATGCTTTTTATTGTTTTCCGTTTTATTTTATCATAAATAAAAATAATAACAGCTTTTTTAGTACAATTATAGAGCTCGTTTTTGTCAGCAGTTCGCATCGCCGCCATCAAAGACATGCCGCCGAAGCGCCCCTGCAGTACGACCGCATTAGAGTTCACTGGGTCGCTTTGCCGGCATCAAAGAAATGCCGCCATCTCAATGACTGTATGCACACAACATTTAGCAATGCACCATCGTTATTTTACATGGCTTTAAAAGGAGAACTGATTAGTATTTGTTCACATATATAGATACACGCTTGCATGTATGCATGCATTTATTGACATACGTTGCTGATATACTGATTCCCTAAACACTACAAAAAACTAGAAAATTTCTCTCTCTCTCTCTCTCTCTCTCTCTCTCTCTCTCTCTCTCTCTCTCTCTCTCTCTCTCTCTCTCTCTCTCTCTCTCTAAAGTACATAAGAACTTAGTACAGGTAACATGTAGTAAATTAGATAGAGGCTAAATGTACATTGGCGTCCAAAAATTAAACATGTAATTATTTCAAGTTACGGGATAATGTCTATGGATTCAAATAATTTGAAATTCATTGTTTAATGATTGTCTTTTTACTGATTGGAAGTCAACGCTAAAAAGTCATTTTTATTAAAGATGGTGTACTTTTTCCTTTTTTGTGCATGTCTATATACTGATACAAATCTGTTGCCTGTCTGGGATTAAGAAAAACCTCCAAAGTTTATATTTCCGTTTAGTCTGTATCTACGATAGCATGTGAACTACATATGAATGTTAGAACTGTGGAAATTACTGTCATCAAATTTTTACCGAATAAATTTACGTGTTACTGATTTCGTTATTTCTACATTTATAAAGATTTTATCAATCCTGCTGAAATAAAACAGTCAAACATAACAGTAAACGACACGAAAAAACATTCTCAAAACTGAAATACATGGGTAAAATGCATCAGTCATTGTTTTTGGACTTCCCCTAATTGTTGTTAACCGAATCCGAGATCCACACCTCAAAATTCTATTTTCGATTTATTTAAGACGAAAATCAAGCTCGGTCTTTTCAACCCCCTCCAGACACAAACACGCATCAATATTTCAAATGACCTCGCACTGTTACCAAACCTGAATAGTCAGACATCTTACACGTTGTTTTTCATCTCATACAAAAACTCAGCTCCTCTCCCGGGCGGAAACGCCCCAAATTCAAAGACAAATTCGGGAATTGTTTCGCGTCAAACATGTTTTGAGACACCTGCAAAGGCTGTGTGTTCTTATCTCGCCGGAGCCAAGATTTGTTCTTTCTCTCTATTTCTTTCTCTCCTTTTTATTTAATTTTCTAACTAAAATATTCAACATAAAAGGGTTGTTGGACTGTAGTACAAGTTGAAAAACACTCTTCAATTAAGATTTAGACAAAAACAGTCTTTTATTATTAGGGTCTTCCGTCGACCCTTCTATTCTTATTGTTATTAGGGTCTTCCGTTTACAAAGGCAGACCATCTTTTTTTTCTTCGGTTTCTTTTTATTACAGGTCATTAGATCTGTTATTAGGTCAAAAGACTTCTTATTTAATATGAAATATATGGGGCTGGTTCTTTATATAAGGGATCCAACAGGGTGTATAATCCTTCATCCATCGCACTTTTAGATCACATCTGCATTTCCTGATATGTTTCGTTGATGAAGATAAAAGGCAAGGTCATTTCCTCTTCTAAAAATCGGACGGAAGACCTCCTCGTTGCTCGCAACGAGATCGTGTCTAGTTATTAATTTTTTTTCTGTTACGTTTTCTCAAAAATGCTTCAGCTGATTTTCATGAAACTTTCAGATCTTATTGATAACAAAATTTGTAAGAAAATTACACGAAATGTTTTTGGTCGTCACTTCCGGTACCGAGATATTAAAGCTTTTATGTTTTTGCTTGTTCACGATTTTTCTAAAAAAAGTATTCAAGATAGGACTTTCAAGTTTTCAGAGAAGGTAGAGAATGAACGGCCGCAGTGCCCTTTGCATATCCAAACGTCCGCTGTCACTATCGCTCGTCACCGGAAGGAAATGAAAAACCTCAATTTTTTAATTTTTTGGATTTGAATTTTTTTATTTTTCATTCGATAGAGACGCTCTCAAAACTTCTGAATATGAAATTTGTTTTAAAATCGATCCACGCATTCTTGAGATTTTGGACTCCAAAGTTCCGAAGCGAGGGTCCGCGTAGCTCAGTCGTTAGAGTGGTGGACTTGTGCCCAGGCGACCCGGGTTCAGTCCCTGGGTACCGAATCTTTTTTCTCTCTCATTTGTGTTTTGATTAATGATTATATCCTTAAAATGATGGATTTGAATGTTTTCCGGTTTTTTTTTTGTCATAAATAAAAAAATAAATAGCGGCTTTTTTCAGTACAAATATAGAGCTCTTTTCTGTCAGCAGCTCTCTAAATTAATTCCGACGCTCGTCGCATCGCCGACATCAAAGACATGCCGCCGAAGCACCCCGGCAGTTCGACCGCAAATAGAGTTTGCTTGGTCGCTTTGCCGGCATCAAAGAAATGCCGCCATCTCAATGACTGTATGCACACAACATTTAGCAATGCACCCTCGTTATTTTACACGGCCTGATTAGAATTTATTTTCATATATAGATACACACATGCATGTATACATGCACTCATTGACATATGTTGCTTATATATTGATTTCCTGAACACTACAAAACACTATGCAATCTCTCTCTCTCTCTCTCTCTCTCTCTCTCTCTCTTTCACTCTAACCCTGACGACTGGGTGACTGCGATACGGTGTGGAAATTGACCACCCGTGTATGTGTGTTTGGGCCTAGGTATAAACAGATGTAAACACCGATCGTGGAGATACACTGTTAAAACAAAGAGTCGGATTATTCACTTTTGATTAAAAAAAATCATTACGGCAGGGTGGATCGGGATTATGATTATTTAACATCAGTTTTTTAAAGTTTATAATTATTTACAAAGGTCTACAAACATGTACATGTTCGCCCAAGAGCGGGATAAGTGATTAACATCGCAGTCAAAAATTCATAAATTTCCAACCTTATTAACCTATTGCCTAACACTGATCGTTGAGACATAACTTTGGGGTATCGAGTGGATTCGGGAAAGGGGGGGGGTAATTAACCATGCTACATTTGTAAGATGTATGTTATTTTATTTTCCAACTTAACAGACTTTTTTATCACACAGTATTAGTCGGCAAAGATATACTTGAGACAAAAAAGAAAAATAATCGATGAATCAAAGAAACAGATAACAATTTTTACCAATTTCTTTACCAATTCGATTTTTGATTAACTCATCGAACCCATCCCCTCTCTCTCTCTCTCTCTCTCTCTCTCTCTCTCTCTTTCTTTCTCTCTCTCATGGACGTTTTAGTGCTAAAGTGCCCCGAGTCAGAAAGGTGAAAGCACGATAAATCCCCTTACAGCATCACTACCGCCAGTTCCAACACAGTTTTGATTGTAAACTCTCCTATGATATTTACGTACCTCAGAAATCTTCAACATGTCCATATAAGTGATACCAGTATTTTTTAATAAGTGTATAGCTAGATTAAACAATGAACGTGCATATCCGTATAAATTAGCCTGGCGAAAATTTTCATCTGGGTAAAATATAAGTTTATTAAATCGGAATTTGAATTAATTATTCTCCCATGTGAATAAACCCCTCTTCAAAATTGCCCCAACTTGATTTCAGCTTTATGACGCGTCATTGGATAATATGCTTTGCCCTGCGTATAATCTCTCTCGGATGGGGATACGATTATCATTCATGAAATAAAATGATTAATATTATTGATGAAATAAAATGTTTTTCTATATAGCAAAATACTGAGGTTGATTGAAAATACGTTTTTTATAACAACAGTTTCAATCCAATGTTTTCTCAGACGTCCGCGTTAATTTGTTCAGACCTGGGTTGAATCCCCGATTGCCGACCCTTTTTCTTCCTTAATTGTGCTTCGATTCTAAATGTTGTCCCTGAAATGATGGATTTTAATAATTTTTGTTTGAATTTTATCAAAAATCACAGTAACATCGTCTTTTCCTAGTATTAAGACATGTCTGCTGAAATCCTTAGAGAGGCTTACTGGAATTTGAGAAGATGTTAAGAAATTAAGGAAACTGTCCCGATAGCCTTTTTAAGGCGTTTTCAAGCGGAAGACCTCTAGTTGCTCGCAACGAGCGTCTAGTTGTTTTTATTTTTTTTGTTTTAATTTATTTTTGGTTTGGTTTTATTGGTCCAGAAGTCCAAAACTTTGATCACTTATATTTTAGAAAGGACAACTATTTTAATAAAAACAATATAAAACAGAACAGGCCTAAAATAATGTTCCAAACAATATTCAACCATCAAAATTTCGTAGAACAGACCTTATGAGTAGATATAGGATCAGCTCCAAACGCGTTCTTTCCCAAATAGCTCAGGAACGGTAACGGATTTCTAAACACTTGTCTTTAAAAATAGACTTTTCATTTGATATTAAGTAAAAGGGACTGGTCCCTCAAATAAGGGACCCAGATGGAGCTTAAGTCTTTTATTTTTGCCCTTTACTTGGGGATATTTGGTAATAGGTTATTGATGCAAATGTGTTTTTCTTACAGTTATGTATGCTTTTATTAAAATGATTTTCTTGTGTTTTACGTCATTAGGGGTTATTAGTTAAAAGTCTATTTTGGTCAAATTATGGTTAATCACATGTATACATGAGTTTCTAGAATGGTAAACATTTCTAAACACAGTGTTGAACATAATATAATTATATTTATAGCAACATTCGTTTGATATCAAGAAAGAAGGTCTGGCTCCTCAAATTAGGGGTCAAAAGGTCATGTAGATGTTTTCTTAGTATAACTCTTTACTGAGCATAAATTTGTTATCAACTATAGAGGCAATAATATTGTTCTCGTCAATATCGACCTGACCACTATTATGCCGAATTCAAATCTAGATTTTTTTTTTTAAATCAGACTATGCATTGCAAAAATACAGAGGTTTATTGATCGATTTTTGTCGGTTATTTTTTATCCCCGCGGCTTTGTCTAGGAAAATTCAAAACTCGTACAAAAAAGAATTCAAAAAATTGTTTGGTCGTATTTTAACTTATTCAGAATATTCGTAGTTCAACCGTTTTTTATTTCGTTTTTAAATAATTCCAAGTTTTTTAAGTCATACCAAGAATCAGTCGTATTATTTCTTCTTTACCGTTCTATAAATATCTAAACGCATGTGGTTTAGGGACAGACCTTTTAACTCCTTACTTAGGCCATTAACCAAAAATGTCTTGGTGGCATATTGTTAAGAGCAATTTTCTAAACGGAAGACACTGATAACTATATTGTTTTTGTTGCAATCAACGAGTGGGTCTTCCGTCCGATTTATAATAAGACGATTTATAAGATATATAAAAAGATGAGATTAAATAAAAATTTGACTAAATTTTGACTGAGTTTAAAAGAAAATGTGAGAAACTTCATTCAATCAATTCGAAAATGACGTTATCAGACGCTGAATTGTAAGACCATCACATATATCATATTTTTAAAATCGGTCTGAGGTCATGTTAACTATATTCAAATGCGTTTAAAAAATATATGAATAACACAGTACAAAAATTTAAATTGGAAAGATGTCATTAGACGCAGAAGTGAAAACGCAACTTAAGAAATGATCGTTTGAAATAGGTGTGTGCATACAAATTTTCATAACGCGCTAACGCGCGTTACTCAATTTTATATGCACACTGCTGCAGTTATGAGACTGTATAATTCAAAATATTATGATTCAATGCTATAATGATCGTTTTAAATCGGACGGAGGACATTATAACACGATTTAATTGAATGTATATTAACAAAATCAATTTCATTCAAGCAATTCGAAAAAGATGTCATCCGACGCAGAAATGCAAGATCAACTTAAATAGCATGTTCAAAACTCGGTTTGAGGTCATTAAAATACGATTTAAATTAATTAAAAATTTAAAAAAAAAAATCACCCCTCCCCCAAATAGACGTCATCGGCCACAGAATTGCAAGAATAACATATATGATTATGTTTTAAATCGGTTTGAGGTGATTTGAGCTTGATTTAAATTTTATTTTTTAAATAAAACTTAGAATTTCACCCCAAAGAATTATAACTTTAAAAATGAACTAAAAACTAAAAATGAAAATTAGATCAATCCATCATTTTAGATATAAATTTATAAATCCAAGCACTGACAGGAAGAAAAAAAAATCGGGTCGTCCGTGTTGAAGTCCTCGACTCTAACAAATCAGTTACGCGTACTGGCGATTCAGGACTTTAATGCACAATATTTCGAAAACGCGTGAGTTGATTTAAACAAATTACTTATTCTGAAACCATAAAAGGGTCACTAACAACTTTACAAATAAAACCAAAAAACTATTCAAAAGAACTGAAAAGTTGCATTTTAAAGAAAACTTCACTCCGCTGTCAACCTGAAGCAATGGCGGACATTTTCTTGACCGAGGTGCCAAAAATGCGACGTCTGTCATCGCTGAAAATTTCAGACCTTAAGGTCAAGATCTTGTAAATGAAAGGTACCTACAGGTTTATGAAATTCAAAATATATATTATTTAAATGATGCTTCCTAGCAATATCTTGGTTTCATAGGATGTACCGGGGCTTAAATTTTTGGTAAACACAATGAAATTTCATGTTTAAAACAACCATTTTCTATGAAATATAAAGGTAAAAAGTAACAATTCTCGGAGTTTTGCCCATTTTTCGCTAATGAAATATATCTAGAATGCCTACAGTCTCTCCAAAAAACGGCATTCACCAAGCCCTTGACCTCCTTTTTAAAATGATGTCAAATTGAATATTGGTACCGGGATTATTTTTCCCGTGATTAAATATAGAATGTCAAAATATTGTTAAATTTTCTACATAATTCCTTTAAAGCCGTAAAATACGGGAAAAGATTCATCAAGTCAATTATGACGTCATAATGGTTCTAGCACCAAAATGACAGTCTGGAATCATTTACTAGATCTTGACCTTAAACATATTGATAGAAAAAAACATCAGAATAACAATGGGGTCTTCCTTCGAAATCAGAAGACCCTAATAAAATTCTAGAAGAAGAAAAGGTAAAAAAAAAAGTAAGTTCATCCGCTGAAAAAGGAAAAACTTAATAATGATAAAGAAAGAGAAACAATGACGAAAACAGCAAGGTATTTCGCTGAATGCTTTAAAGGATAGATCATCACATTTTCAATAGAGAAAGAAGGAGGCATCCTTAAACACATTAAACAATAACGTTATCAAAATGCAGAATACATCTTCCATATTTTCATTTAAATACAGTATAACGAATCACTTGCAGTTTCCAAAACAATGTTGCCACGTTATATACTCAAACTAGCAAAGAAATGATAGCAGAAAATCATAAATCAGCACATGTTTACGCATTACATAATAAAAGTCTTGATTCTCCACAGAAGTTTAAATTGGATATTGAAGAAAGCAGAACGTGCTCTGTATTGCTGGCTTTGAATGGGATACTTATGGTAAATATAATTCAAATGTGTTTGTTTTTTATACTCTTAGACATATTATTTGTACCATTTTCTCTATCTTGACATATTTTGATTTTGCAGGTATTAGGAATCGTATTGATATATCTAACTACAGATATTTTAATGGCCAAACCTTGTGATTTAAAGAAGGCGCTTGATTTACTCGGTCTTGACGTCAACTCTCCCTGTGCTTACAATGACATTATGGATGAGTTATCCACCCTACGTTATTGGGGAATAGGAATGATATTTGTGGATTTAATTTTGTTTTTGATGTTGTCTACACCATTTAAAATGAGGACAATCTGCATCTTTGTAAGTAATACCTTTATATATAAGTCAATAACTCCCTCTTATTTAATTTTCTGTTGAAATACATTAAATTCGGTCACTAAATGTAGACTTGTTCACAGATTGCTGGTGTTGCAATAATGTTTTCCACAGTAATGCTTTTATCCTACACTGATGTTCTGGAGATCATAGAAGAAAAAAAAGACACAGTACGTACCATTTCTTTATCTTTTTTAAAAACTTTTGTTTAGTCAGTTCTGATTGAAATAAAAAAATAAATATTTTAATTGATATATTATACAGATCAAATGTAAGAAATGTTTCCTTGTTTACGATCAACAACACATGTCAAGTGTCGTTTAACTTTGATTTCATTTTCTGTCCGTCTAGGACTTTGTTCAAATAAAAGCAAAGGTGTTTAATTTGTTGGAGAAAAATTACACTTCCGACAACATAAGTAGCAGTGATGCAATATCAAATAACTTTAACAAGTTCTTCATCAAGGTAAGATACCAAAACGTTAAAAACACAAACAGTGGTTATATATCTGAAATTCATGAGATATCAAAACACAATTTGTACCAATTACCCATCTAAAGTCGTGTGTTATAAATGAGTGTGCAAAAGGGCATCGGTAACTTCCTTTTCTCTGTAATGTACATTTTGAAAAGGATTTAAAGCATATTTGAAAATCAGAATTAAAAAATGTGTCCAATGATTCTCTGAGTTAATCCCTTTTAGTAAACACTTACTAGTATTGTCCTTGTAACAACATGGCGACTAACCGGAGAAAAATTATGGAAAGACAGAAACAAGTCGTCATACAGATGTTGAATTTTTACAAAAGGATAAAAGAAATAAATAGTCAAACTGCTCTGCTCTGAAATATTTTATGGAAGACCGGAGTAATGCTAAAATTGCAACTCAAAGTGAAAATTGTTAAAAGAGTATTGGCGAGATGACTGAATCCCATTTCAGGAAACGATCAAAAATGCTTTGAAAATCAAATAGCTTGGTTTACAGACCAGAGTCTAATGTATTAAATAAAACTGTAGAATGCTTCTCACTAGTAATTTCTAGTCACTTTCAAATCTCCAATACTTTTTTGAAAAAAAAAATAACAAAAATTCTAGGGCAAATTCAACAGAACAGGAAAACAACACAAACTTTGGCAAACGTAATGTTCAGACATTAATTTATTGAAAATATGCGAAAACTAATGATAAAAGGGATACAACGGTCACAAAAAATGAGACCAAAATCTGTCATGACCTAAAAAGAGTTGTTGTAGACATTTCAAGTAGTCTCCCTTTATATTAAATACAAATCATTTGCATCGGAACATTCAAAGAATATATCATACCTCAGGATATAATACAGTGTACCATACATATTTGCTAAGTCATTTTACCTTGTAGTTAAAAATAGTTGGTTCAAAAACTTCAAGTTATGACGAGACCTACGTTAACGTCGACGTTTTGCGAACCCCACTTTGGCCAACTAGGGAATATCTTAATAGCTATTCATATTATAAAATCCATATACACTTTTTATCTCACTTGAGCTGAAAGCTCAAGTAAGCTTTTCTGATCACTTTTTATCCGACCTCCGTTCCTTCGTCCCTATGTCTGTTTGTAAACATTTTCGAATATATCAGGATAAGGGTTGCGCCACAATGGGGGGTGGGGTGGTCTCCAATTTTACAGGAGAAAAACATATTTAAGGAATAAGGAATCATTCTTTGAGTATTATGAGGACATAATTTCGGTCGGGACGTTGTCAAATTCAATAAAGCCCGAAGGGCTTCATGATAGATTTGACCACGCTTTGACGGAACTTGTTATCTCATAATATTCAAAGAATGTTTCCTTATTACTTATATTTATATTATTTCCAATTTGTACACTTTAAAACAATATTATTTTAAACCACTATTTTTCTTATGTAGCACACGCTATGTATTAATACGGCGCAGCCAATACCGTTTCTCGGTTATTTATTCGTAATGTTATCACAGACAAAGACAATTGAAAATTTCAAATATAAATTAATACATCACAAAAACTTAATTGATGTTATCTATAGTTTACCTATATGCAAGCATTTTGACACCTTGTTAATTTTTGAAAATTGTTTAGACTCTATCCCCTGGAAATTCTTGGGCCTTACAACTCACAACTGGTTCAAAATTTATAATCCATGTATAAACAGTTGTTTAAGTTCTTCTCGAGATCTGCGATGCTCAATATATGATAAAACTGTGAAATCATCCTGTTACAAAGGGACTCAATGATAAACCTAAGAATATGCAGGGGATTCTTTTTTTTTTTTATACAGGATCTATTATATGACATTATTCATATATTTTGTATATACCTCTATAAGGCTGATTTTATTATATCTAGTATTACTCAGGTGAGCGATGTCGCCCATGGGTCTCTTGTTTTACCATATCTATTTGGTTTAAATTATCAGTATGACTGCTGTGCTATTAACCAAGTACAAGGAACGACCAACGACTTTGACAGTACTCCGTGGTGTACTACATCCGGTTCTTGTCAGGCAACGGCCTCACAGATACCAAAAACCTGCTGTAATTATGTTTCAGAGGAAGATTATGGAAATGCACCGACCGCTTGTCATTCATCCGTCAGTCCTGGAACTTATAAATCTGTAAATTTAATGATCTAATCCTTTATATTATTTTTGATGTTAAATAATCCGTCAAAATTAATATTAATTCAAACGTTTATCTTTATTATGATATGCTTAAGAATAACATAAGACAAACAACTAATCATACAAATTTATTATATCTAACTGTTCGGAAACATTTTTTAAAGAACTGCATGATTCCTATCAGACTATTAAGTGTTGTAAACATCGAGGAATACAAAATCAGCCTGCTACAATTTTCCTTACTCATCATAGGGACTTTGGAGGTAAGGTTTTCCAAATGTAAGTTTACGTTTTGGAATTTAGTGAAAAATAGTGGGGTAATTTTGTAAATTAACTATTTTTTTTACTCATTTTCAAAATTTATTTTGAAAAGCTTTGTCGTCTCGCTGAAGCAATTTTTGCGCTGGTGTCGCCAATAAAGTATACTTGCTACCGTAATTACCAAAACTCAAACAAAATACAACATAAAGACTCAGAAATTGGAAATGAAAACCATGACCATGGAGCTACAAACAAGAAAACTAGTGATTCCAAAGCTGATAATTTAAGGACAGAGGATGAAAAACCAAACAATGTTAATGGATAAACATTACATCTTAAATCAATCATAATGGCTGACGCATGTAAAGTACGCCATTTAAAATTCAAATATATCGTTAGATGTATTTTTATCACAAGATGAATTATTATCCGATGAATGTTAAATCTATTTTTACTTTGTTTTTATAACGTAATCTGTTGTACTATTTATTACCACACTATCGTGTCTATATTAAAGGTATGTCTTAGAAGTTAATGGAAAATAAGTTTTAATCTTGCATAATGTGAACAAATATTTTAGATTTTGACAGTATATTTATAATTTTCACTACCTTACTGTTAAAGGGGCATGGTCACGATTTTGGTCAAATTTATTTTTTGATTTCTATTGTTTACAATGCTTTAGTAAGGCATTTCTAATAATCAAAAGAAAATTAAGAGTGATTTGAAAAGTTATAAGCAAGATAAAGGGCTCACAATTCCTTGTCATGTAAACAAGGCTTGTGTCCTGTTTTTGTTAACATAGTCAGTATACCAGTAAATAATCTTTTTTCCAGCTTATTTGTCTATCTTTTTATTTATTTTTTGGGAAAGTTAACGCGTTACTTTCGAGAATAATTGCGTTGGTTTTCACGTTCATACAAAAATTCTTATGATAAGCAATGATTGAACACATTTAAGTTTTAAATAGATAATAATAACTTATTATTATTAGATCATCCGTTTTACTTTGATTATCAAAACAAAATAATTCTTTTTTAATATATAGATATAATAAAACTTTTCATTCGAACAAGCTTTAAAGTATATAAATTCAAATGTGAGAAATCTTTGAAAGCAAATTAACAATGATTGATTTACTGTACAGTAATCAAGATTTCAAAATAATAATAGCCCATTTATTGTTGTATTTCATTACATTTTACTAGGATAATTATTTATTTGAATAAGTGATAACGTATAAAACATAAATGAATAAAATTGTTCAGAATCTCTTCATTTTCAATTAAATTGAATTTGAGGCAGGTAAAACCAGGATATATTTTTCGTTCTATAAATATTGTGTAACTGTTCAGGTTAATCTGTTCAGGTTATTTCTGTATTTAGAGTAACTTTCACGTTTAAACTGTAGGTATATTGTAATCAATTTTTCTCTTGACAATGTCATATTTGGCCAAACACATTCTAAATAAAGTGAATAATTTGTTAATAAGTTGTCAATTTTTAAGGGGGGCAGGAGTCATCAATGGGCCCTTTTTACAGCAATTGTAAGTCTTTATTCAAACATTTACCACAATATTTAGTGTAATAAAATATCGAACGTTAATTATTTAAGTCCATTGAATCTGCCCTGTGCATATTGTACATGCAAATGTATAAACCTATATACGATCAGGCCTGGTGCAGGTTTTATCTTTGTTGAGATGCATCTATTTTTTTATATAAATTAAAGGGTTTTAAAAATATACTAATTGCTAAAATATTTATATATATATTTGAATTATTTTTTTTACAGCATATTCATAGACTTTTTTTTTAATTATGCAGAATTGTAGGAAAATGGCCGTCGTTAAATTTTTTGCAAAATGTTCATGAGTACAGGTCTGTCTCCAAAATCGTTCATCAATATGATAAAAATGTGATAATTTTAAGGAAACTGTAGTATTTAAGGAAATTTCGAGCAACGGGTATACGGTATATTCGCACTGATGCTGAAGATTTTCTTACTTTAATGAAGTACAATATCTGGGCCATATTTGAAGCAGAAAATTATTCATCAAAACTATTGTTTCATTTTTGCCATTTAACGGGGCGGATTTTGACTCTTCGTGGGCCTAGCTCTTTAGAGGTAAAATTCATATTATCTACGTTATCTAAATTTGAACAATAGCTTGAAAAAAATGTGTAGATTAAAATTATTTCAATTCACAGCTTGACATATTTTTTCTTAGATAAAACAGTCAGACTGGAAATGTATGTCGCGGCGATATAACATACATAATGTTCTGAACAATGATATTCTTTCAATTTTACAATGATATTTGATAAACCTTTTAATTCGAAGTAAAATTATTATCATGCAAATGTTGATTACTCATTTTTTTATAATACAACGCTGATGAGAACATGAGAAGATCCATGCATTCTGTGACGTTACTTTTAGACCACCCATTTAGTTTTATAATATTAAAGAATAATAAATCATATAAGTTACTTCCAGTATACAAAAGCTATAAATATTCATATTTGTAAAAAGAATTCTTCTATGGTTTTGTTTCAAATAGAAACATTTTCTTCTATGTTGAAAGCACACAAAAATACTAAGACACATATGTCATTACTGGTGAATATATATACTTAAAAACATCAATAGTATACTATATAACATTTTTAAGCATTGTTAAAGGACATATCGCACATTTCTGAACTACGGGACATTTAACATTTTTGGGCTTCCTAGTGTATATAGTAATCACTTCCGACAATTTGTTTGCTGTATAAAAGCGTTAATTAGCTATAATATCGATTTAAATCTAAGCCCCGACCGTCAAAACAACCCGTTAATTAGGTAGCGTGTCACGTGGTACTGTGACGTCATATGCGACCTTCTTTCAACAGCTGACTGCCAACACATAGTAGGATTGCGTTATCTTTTGACATTTACTCGCCATGGAAGACGTTTTTTCTGATGTTGCTGACATTCTTGAGAATCTTAACATCCAGCCGTAAATGTTTGAGCCCCCAGTGTAGATAAATAACGACCATATAGCCCAAGAAAGTAGCGAGGAAAGTGACGATGAAGTCCGTGGAAATGAGCAGCTCGACTGACGTGCTAACACAATATGGTAAGGATACTTACTATAATTCTTTATGAGATGTTTATTTAATAAATAAATATAATAAATTCATTTACTTTTCGTTTTTTATGAATAGAATGTTCATTGTTGTAAAAGTATAGTCTAAAAATCAGGTATACTCGTTTATCACCGTAACTTGTAATTCAATTTTAAATGATTACGGTAGTAAAGAACCTCCTGCATTAACTTTCATTTCCCGTTAAAGTACGATTTTCATGCAACTAATATAAAAAAAAATGTTATCTTTTAACAAAGGTGTGAATGTGGTTCTTGCAAAGTTATGGAGACAACAATGGAGTGCACATGCTGTGCAGATATCCCACTTGTTGACCAGATTCGAGAGTCAAGTGAGTTCGAGTGTATTACAGAGACAATTGCTTGAATGCTCGAGTCCTTGAAGTTAGTCTCCATGAGTACATCCAAAGAGAGGGGCCACTGCATGACAACGAACCAATCAATGAGTAAGACAATAACCAGTTTTCAACTGTTTAATTTTCATGAATAAACTGGAATGAATCATGAACTCAATTCTTACTCTCTTTTGTATAACTTATATACAATATAGACATGGAATCAGAAACAAATATATTAAAAACAACAATTTTCAGCATTAATGAATAATAATAAATGATGAAAATATCCAACAATAAACAATAGGATACAGCAACAATATTCAACAACAACAATTCTGTATCATAACCAATAATTGACTGTTTATTTACATGGTATATCGACACATCGCTTATAGGAGATTTGTACTCTGGATATGGCACCATCTAGGAAGGGGAAACCGAAAAGTTTTGCCACCATGTGTTGTGACAGCCATTCGGAGGACATTCCCATTAGAGAACTACACTGGGTTTCAGGAGTCTCTTCATAGACTTTATCTGGCAAACCTGGTGCGGCGTCTGGCGATGAGCTGGTCCTTGTTGACTGCAGCGTAGGCTGATGTAAGAGGTGGTGGCTGATATCCAAGAGAGCCTTTTCCAACCTCTGTAGCTGCTGGACATGAGGGTATCTACGCTCTACAAGATTCAACCGCAAGATGTCGACATAATCTGATAGAAAACATTGAACTATGTAAAAAAAAGACATTAAAAATATACGAGAGGCCAATTGGCCTTAACGGTCACCTGAATAGCATATATTCCATACACAAACTTGTCATGGAGTCTCATATATGCATCTAATTAATTAGGTTTCATACTGGAGTAGAAAAATTATAAATTTGTAATGACGACCACAATTCAAAAAGAACTTCGAAACCTATAATTTTGGTGAAAAACTAAAAGATCTGGTCTACAAAATCATGAATTTTCAGTTTTCCTTTCAGGTGTTTGGGAGTAAAGAATATAATTTCTTAACGTTATATGCATTAACGTCTATACATCCATTTTGGCCCTGCCCTAGAGTCAAAACCTATCATTGATGGGACATGAAAATTAAAATTTCAGTAGAGGACTTCCGGGTAAACATAATTATTAGTCAGTTTTCTAAAACAGATGTGTGAGAATAGAGAAGAAGATTTTTAAACATTATATGCATTAACACTATATTGCCATATTGCCCCCCCCCCCCCCCTTCATGTCCTGAACCCCTGATCCAGGGGCCATGAATTTCACAATTTAGGTATAGGAGATTGTGGATATCATAACCATGTACTTAGTTTTTTGCTCACATGTGTGGGAGAAGAGAAGAAGATTTTTAAGATTTAAAACATTTTTACTATATGGCCATATTGGCCCCACCCTCCCTGAACACCTGACAAAGGGGTCATGAATTTCACAATTTTGGTAGAAGGCCTCATGGACATCATAACCATGTATTAAGTTTTTAACAAATATATATGGGAGTAGAGAAGAACATTTTCTAAGATTTAATAATACATTTTTACTATTTGGCCATATTGGCCCCACCCTAAAGCCTGAACCCCTGACCGAGGGGTCATGAATTTCACAATTAAGGTAGAGGGCTTCATGGACATCATAACCATGCATTTAGTTTTTAACAAATATATATGGGAGTAGAGAAGAACATTTTCTAAGATTTAATACATTTTTACTATATGGCCATATTGGCCCCACCCTATAGCCTGAACCCCTGATCGAGGGGTTACGAATTGCATGATTTTGATAGAGGGCCTCATGGACATCATTATCATGCATTTAGTTTTTAACAAATATAAATGGGAGTAGAGAAGAACATTTTCTAAGATTTAATAAATTTTTACTATTTATCCACATTGGCCCCCCCCCTTAGAGCCTGAACCTCTGACCGAGGGGTCATGAATTTCACAATTTAGGTTGAGGGCTTCATGGACATCATAACCATGCATTTAGTTTTTAACATATATATATGGTAGTAGAGAAAAACATTTTCTAAGATTTAATACATTTTTACTATGTGGCCATATTTGCCCCACCCTACAGCCAGAACCCCTGACCCAGGGGCCATAAATTTCACAATTTTGGTAGAGGGCTTCATGGACATCATAACCATGCAACCAGTTTTTTCCTCACATGCGTTGGAGTAGAGAAAACGATTGAAAATTTGGCTTTTTTTGCATATTTGGCCCCGCCCGTGGCACCCCAGGGGTGGTAGAGCCATGAATTTCACAATTTAGATTTTTCTTACCATAGAGATGCTTCACGCCAAAAATGGTAACGATTGGCCTGGTAGTTTTCAAGAAGGAGTTAAAAATGTAAGATTTGTTAACGCACGACGCACGACGACGGACGAAGACCAATTACAATAGATCACCTGTGTGACTCAGGTGACCTAATAATAGTATGTATTGAATGTATTACAACTTTCTTGTTATCTTAAATTAGAAAAACTTTGAATAAACATATTATTTAGGGGTTTTTTGTGTCTGTACCTACAAAAAATGTCATAATTTAAGGTTTGACAACATATCATAGGTAATAGGTGTCTTGTGTGGCTTGACAACTGCATGTTCACCCTTCTTTCCTTTGGGGAAGCTCAGCTGCCACTGTGATGCACCTTCTTTTGTAACAGCCTGATGTCGTCGTCCATTTTCATTGAAGTGTAAAGCTGATACACACAATCTGTGATAAAAGAACATGTTAGATTATTTGGTTTAATGTAATGGTCAATGCCAATCACAGTGAAAGTTAAAAATTATTGATGATTACCTGGCCATCATTGCAGAGAAGAAGAAATGTGTAGTCTAAGAGTGAAAATGTTTACTACACTTTGGTATACCTCTAAGCTGTATGTTTCGTGTATACGTAGAGGTGACAGTTTGGATACAGCTTTCAGTAGAAATTTGCTTTCCACTACCTCCTTAAACAGCTTATGGGCTCTGGATCCTGATAAAGATAAAGCATGTTATTATTTAATCAGAATTTTTATTTAGTTGTACAAATTATACAATTAATACTGCACAGTAGCACAGTAGAAATTTAAAGTCAATTATTTCAGCTTCTCTCAGTCACTGTCTATCTTTATCCAACTCGCCATGTTGACAGTTGTCATGTTTATTGGCAACAAGCTCCACCAAGGATAGCCACTTCTGCTCCTTCATCTCTCCGTTGTCTCCACTGGAGGCAGCAACTCAGTAACAGTGGTTGACAAAACTTTTTGTCCAGAGCCTGATATCTTCACAATCCTTTTTCTTGGCATTGGCCTCGAGTTTCTTTGAAATACCTGTATTTATAAAATAACAAATTCAATCAAAAGGCAAAGTGACAAGCTATGAAAACTAAGTGATGTTATGTAAAAATACAATACCTTTAGCCTTATGCCAGATATCAAAGTAGTGCTTCTTGTCGTGGTGTTCTGTTCTCATGAATTTCTTCACCATTCCGTGTCTGTCGGTCACAAGGGTCTGGACATGGAGGCCGGCATCTTCCAATCACTGCAGTCCCCTCTTCAGTCCCTTGAGTTCCATGTGAGTGGACCCAGCCACCTCATTACTGTGTAAAATAAAATTATTATTTTTTCCTTAAATCAGTTAACCATGCATAGGCGTATCATTTTTTATGAAATTATAAAATCATATTCAACTGAACTAACTTGAAGTCTACCATTTTTCCCTGTCTCCAAGACCATATGTATACGATCCAAACTTGGCAGAGAAGCCAGGGGAGTCACACCTAGCATCGCTTCCTAGTGTAAGTGTCCTTCCCTCATACTGGTTGAGCAGCTCGGCCTGATGGAAGTCAGGTAAACAAAGCTGCTGGCACAATATAGGCTGACTGGATTCGGTTAAAGGTTGATGCAGAGATTGTGGGCACTCGAAGATGGCGAAATAAGCGCAGGCACTTGGCTGTGTTGATTCCACTGAACACCATGCTACCAGCCAGGAGAAGGTTGGAACCAGGACATTCCATGCTGACATTTCTGGCTCTCCCACTGGGTGATATGTCCATTTCTGCAGGTGGAAACAGTTCCAATCATGGTGCCTCTGGTAAACTGCACAACTGTCTCATATGGCTCTTCACATAAGTAATATTTTCCAAGTATACTGGCCAATCAGGAATCAGACACAAGAAACAGTCTTTTTTCTTCCGGCGGGGCATCACTCCTCAGGATATAAGAACTATGATGATAGTCTTCAACATCCTCGGTCTGGTCTAATAGGTCATATTCCGGGTCGTGGTTACCTCTGTCATCCTCGTCACTGTCAATCTCTTCAGGTTGTGGCGGCACACGTTGGGGCGCTAATCCGGCAGCAACTCGCAGTGGAACACCGTCATCGAGCACTGAACTCCAGTCGACACAGTCTTTACAGTCTTCTGATCAGTCATGGAGACCTAAGAATCCTACGTGTCCTCTGTGGCGGAATGATGTCAACCTGGCATTTCTTCTCCATCTGGGTAGAGGTGGCAGCAACAGTTAGTTCATCGGCTGGTGGGGGATCTTCCTGTACAGGGGGTGGCAGCTCAGAGTCTTCCTGGTTAGCTGACACAGTACACTGTCCTTCATTCCTTGTTTCCACCTCTTGAAGAACTTGGCGTAGTATCTACAAGAAAATAAATATTATAAATTAAATTGTCACAGATATTCATTCATAAACATAAACATACACCAAAAACGGTTTCAATCTGAGCATGTACTTAACAAATTATATTATAATCATTATAACATAATATTCAAATATCATTTATGTAGAATTTGGTGTAAAACAAAACAAAACATGAATTTGCTCTTTTTCAAAAGCCTTTATTGGCTTATTATAGATTTCACTTTTTTCAACTGAGTTCAATGCAGTGTACTTATTATATTTCTGATTTAATTGAAAAACAGATATTTAATAAAATAATAAAAACTTACGTCTGCTCTCTGGCGCTTTGCAAATGCTCCTCTTGGCTTCGTTTGGGGCAGACAAATGGCGGCATTCTCGTCCTAGGGTTGCTCCTTGGGTTGCTGAAGAAGAAGGCGGATATCCGGGTGGGCATCACTCGTCAGTCGAATGTTCACACCATCATATCCATTTTCTCGTAGTTTATCGGGATCTCTGTCCAACTGATCCTTGGAAAAGTGCACAGAATATACACGGCTGTTTTTCGTTCGCACAAAATCCTCTCGCCGGCAAAAAATCGTCCAAGTCTTCTTCCTCACACTTTCCTTTGGAAAAATGAAAAAACTCAGTCCACACCGCTTCTTCTGACGGCTTGAACACCCCTAGGCGCCACAAAACACCATAATATTCCGTTATCAGTAATCTGATAAGTACTACTTGGTTTAATGGTCGATTAAACGTAATCCGATTATAATGATGGCTTACAGCTGTTTTCACACCTTCTCGCTCGAGGTCGCATAGGACGTCACAAAACATGGCGGGTAGATGGCGAGAAAAATATGCATATCGCGGTATTTGAACTTCATCGCTTTCAAACTAATAAACTAGGCAGATTATCATGTAAAATTTGCGCAGAAATCGATTTTAAATAAGTATAGAATGATTTTATTAAAAAAAAAAGAAGTTTAAAAATCATGCGATATGTCATTTATATTGAACGATATTAATTAGAAATGCACTTTTGCATCCAATACTGTTTTACAGTTTTGCTCATATCGAAAAGGTAACGGGGGGTTATTTCTGCGAACGTTCTGCGTTTATTGCGAAAGTTTGAGATAGATCACGAAATTGTTGTGTTTTTTGCGAAAGATCCGCGTTAATTCTCAAAAGTTTCGCGTTAATTCGCGAATTTTGGCCTTTAATTTTTTTCAGCAAAGTTACGCTTTTATTCCCGAAAAAAATAATTTTTTACCTATGAAAATGAGCTCAATGGGCTTTTTATAAAAGCTCACCTAAGCTGAAAGCTAAAGTGAGCTTTCCTGATCACTTTTTTTCCGGCGTCCGTCCATCCGTCCGTTTGTCTGTCTGTCTGTTAATTTTTTACATTTCATTTCCGACTTCTTCTTCCACTGGGCAAATTTTAACTAAACTTAGCACAAAGCATCATTGGGTAAAGGGAAATCAAGTTTGTTAAAATGAAGGGCCACGCTCTTTTTCAAGGGGAGAAAATTGGTATTTATTGAAAATTTGTTGATATTTTTCAAAAATCTTCTCAGAAACCATTTAGCCAGAAAAGCTAAAACTGGTGTGGAAGCATCCTCAGATAGTGTAGATTCAAGTTCGTTCAAATCATAATGACGTCTTCAAAAATCTTCTCAGAAACCAATCACCAAGGAAAGCTGAACTTGTGCGGAAGCTTACTCATGTTGTGTAGATTTAAAGTTGTGAAAATCTTTGGAGGTAGGGTTGGGCAACAATGGGAGGGGGTCATACTTTTACATAGGAATATATAGTGTAAATCTTTTAAAATTTCCTTTTTAAAAAACCATTTAACCAGATAAGATGGAACTTGTGTGGAAGCATCCTCAGAGGTGTAGATTTAAGTTTATACAAATCATTATCCGTAGGGATAAGGTTGGGCCATAATGGGGTCAAAGTTTTACATTGGAATTAAAGGGACTTGGACACGATTTGAGCTCAAAATTTTCAAAATTTATTTTTTCAATTTTTATGTCTAGAAATGTTATTATAGATGTTTTCAATGCTCTGACCAAATTTGAAAGTCGAATATTGAGTTACAAGCGAGTTACAGAGGTTAGAATTCTTTGTTTTGTAAACAAAGCTCGAGTCCTGTAATTGTTCACATATTTGTTGTATTATTATAAGTTTTAATCAAATGTTGCTGTTTGTTGTGATGAAATTATTCATGAACCCATTGAATCAGTCTATCTTGTTTGCACAGGTTATTTTGATAAAGAAATGGTAATTTCTTTACTTTAAAGTATTTGTAAACAAACTTATAAGACTCGAGCTTTGTTTACAAAACAAACTGAAACTTGTGTAGAAGCATCCTTATGTAGAGTAGATACACATTTGTGAAAATCATGACTCCAGGAGGAGGGTGGGGCCACAATGGGGGGGGGGGGGGTCTTACGTAGGAATGTATAGTGTAAATCTGTTAAAACTTCTTCTCAGAAACTAATAAGCCAGGAAAACTGAAACTTTTGTGGAAGAATCCTTATGTAGTGTAGATACAAATTTGTATATATCATGACTCCGGGGGGAGGGTGGAGCCACAATAGGGGGTCAAAGTTTAACATAGGAATATATAGGGGGTGAACTTTTCATAAGTTTATATATTGTAAGATTTTGAAAATCTTCTTATCAGAAACTAATCAGCCAGGAAAGCTGAAACTTGTGTGGAAGCATCCTTATGTAGTGTAGAACTGTAGATACAAATTAGTGAAAAGCATGACCCCTTGGGTTAGGTGGAGCCACAACGGGAGGGGGTCAGGAAAGCTGAAACTTGTGTGAAATTCTCAGGAAGGGTAGATTCAAGTTCGTTCATATTATGGTCCCCGGGGGGGGGGGGGGCGTTAAAATATCATAACAATTGTTTAGAATTTTTTTGAGAACTGCATTGCTCAACAGGTTATGTGACGATAAATATCCTTTTAGAAAAGGGGCTCGAATATAAACATAAGAATATCCCGGGTAAAAAAATGGACTCTTACTTATACAGGATCTACATCAATAATACTATATTGCCAAGATAGTTTGAATTATGACTGCTAAGCTGATTTTATCATACCTATTGTTGCTCAGGTGAGCGATGTGGACCATGGGTCTCTTGTTTAGTTCCGAAGTTTAAAAATTAGAGAAAAAACGGTAGCGTTACAGATCATATGTTTTATCTTCAATCTAAATTCTAGTAGTATACTATTCTATATAATTATTATATGGTACACAAAAATTGAGGTATGCTTGAAATCGACTGATATTGATATGAACTCTGTTATGCTTAACCTCTTGATTTACTTTTGCGAAGATATTTTCATATTAAAAAATGTGATTAGTTTTTTGCTGTTTTTTTTTTCCTATTGATATTTTTTACATTATGATGTAGTGGATACTAAAAGTATTGAATAAATAATTACAAAAATCCAGACAGACTTTTCGTCCAAGCGCTTTTGTTTCCACCCAGTTATTTGGCGTTTGCTTTTTGCTGTAAATATTTCTTTTAAACCGGGAATATCTCCTGCAGTGCAATTTTAACGTCAACAGAACATAAGAACTGAATTTGGAAGACTGATGGATTTACTTTGCTTTATCGATACCTGTAATTCGTTATAGCCAAACGAAAAATTGTTATTGCAAGTATAGCGTTTGATTTTATTTTTTTTTTTTTACATAACTACCAAAAGGATCATTGATGCATTCTATACAAAAAGTCTTGAAAACATAAATCACACGATCTTTAATTAAAAGAATTAAGTGGAAATAAACTCTTTCGAGATATTTTGCTAAATTTATAAAAAAAAAAATTAAATTTTAAAATTATAAATCATTTATAAAAAGTGTATTACCTTGTCTTTCACTTCTACAGGCTTCAAAGCAATTCATAATGTTTTAAATATTATATTAGAGTTTCTTATAGTTGTGCAAATTTACATTTTGTCGGGCTTTTCTGGATACCTGATCTTGCTATATCTATGTTTCTTCTGGACATGTTTTACTGTTTTCAGGTGACTGCTTCTTTTAACATCCTTAAAATCCTTTTTAAAAATCAACCATAACAAAGCTCTTTGTACATAAAAATTAGTATCTATTTTAAAATAGTGTGGTAAGATTCAATGTGCCACGTATTTTTAAAATAAAATTGTTAAAATGTAACAGGGGTCCTATGAAATGAATATAAATGGACACCTGCGGGTTTATTGTTGAAAGATTTATTACAGTGTAACAATAACACATGAGCAGCACTTTATGTGCAATTTCGGGTTGAACTGTTTGCATGTGAATTTAAAGTTAATCAATACTAGTAATCTTAAAAATTCATGTCTTAGAAAGTATAATGGTCTATATAATTATTTCAAACAAACAAAAATTATGCCCCCTCCCCGCGGCGGTTGCCGGCTGTACATCATCGTGTGCATGGATTTATAGAAGGGGTGGGAGTGAGGGGAGTGAGGGCCCCCCCCCCCCCCCATGAAAATTCATTTATATCAATAGTAAGGCTAGTAGTGTGCATGGATTTAAAGAAGGGGTGGGAGTGAGCCCCCCCCCCATGAAAATTCATTTATATCAATAGTAAGGCTAATTGTATTCAGCCCGCGCGTCCATCTCATCTCCTTTATTTCAAGTAAAATCTTCCTGTAATAAAACATTCACATGACGTCGATTTTTCTTTATTCAAAAGCAATATCGCTTACATTCATGTCAAGAAATTTCGACCCCGATAGTAATACCTTGACAAATAGTTTTGATTCACTTTTACAACGGTTAGGGGTAGAACTTTTTTAAAACGCACATTTATTCATGATTTGACAATGGATACTGCCTATTTTGCTATAACTTTGAGCGGTTAGAGCTTTTGCTTTTATTTTCTTTAACATGACATTGATCCTGGAGTCCAGTCTACTTTTGTAAGACTAATCTTGGCATTAAATGCCAACAGAGACATAAATAACATAAACACAAATGTTTTATGTTACTCTGATGACAAACAGGGTATTGGTGTTTTACAAAACATTCTGTCCGTATTTATTAATGCCTACTTAGAATATATAATCGTTTAGAAATTGGACTTGTTGAGACAATGGCGCAACTGGCCTAAACATTATAAGCCGGGGTATGGGGCCGTCCAGTATATGTAATTTTACATGTATAGCTAAGTTATTTAATTGCAAGATTTGTCCATACTGTCTTTAGTGTGAATAATATCAAATATATGTTTACACGCAGCTAATCGTCGTCTGAGCAATAATATCGTAACGTTAATGACAAGAACATGGCTTGTACAGACATTTTCTATAACTTCAAGTTTTCTCCCGCACCTATTCCCGATATATTGTTATTTATCAAGTGAGAACTTTTTGCCAATTAAAATAATAATACAATGTACTACTATACATATGCGCACAGGATATATCTAACCAAATAATATGTTTCCCTCTCAGCCTTGAACCCGTACCTTGTTACATGATCAATGACTATACTTATCCAGGTTATGATTTCATCGCGTGGGTGGTGGTCCAGGACACAAATGTCTGACATTTTAATATTTATTTTAGAAATATGATAATTTTCTGAACTACAATAATAATTATTATAGTACAGAGAATTATCTCATTATCGCAAGAAATATTTTCAACATCATTCAGCTGCTTGTGCTTCCCTCTCGAGAAAATATAAAGCTGATTTCTAATGGTATTTAGCATAATATGAAAATAACATGAAGTTTGATGACAAAAAACAATAAAATTGTATTTTAACAAACACATCAAACAAACAGAATCCACAGTATCAAAACATTTTTAGATGTTTCTCTCATGAATTTATCATCTCTACAATCTCATATACTCAATGTTCCTAATCGATTTCTATTGAAAAAGACACCAAGTGCCTGATTTAAATCAAACACATTGATATCCGGATTATCCATTACTTTGTGCATCAACTACCATCGTTGTTCACTACTCATTCTGGCAGAGGGAAACATCGTGGCAGATGAAAAATAAAATCGTATAATCGATAATCTAATTTAAAAAACAAAATATGTTGCGCGGACGCGCCGAATACAGTAAGCCATTAGAAAAATTACCAAAAATACACCTCGGACCCCAATGCCCTTACAGACACGCAAACGCTCTAACCCATTGCGCTTCAATGTTAGGTAACATTATTTTTGGGAAAATATTATATTTATACTTGATTGTTAATTTCAACAGAAAGTATACATTACAATGTGCAGGTGTCCTGCACCACCTTAAAAAAGCTGTCATTAACGTAACTAGAGCAGAGCTCGTGGCAAAGTTTACCACGAGTAGGTCTTCCGTTATTGCTGCGAGATGAAAATAAATATGATTTGGTGTCAAACGATTATGATGACTAAAATATCAGTTCTGGTTTTGTTATAAAAACGTGTTGTGATTGAAAGCCTGTATAAAAACGTGTTTTTACAAAGGCAGGAAGAAAATGTTTTAGGAAAACTATTTGTCAAACACAGTTTGTGTAATGATTGTTTCGAAACTCTTTAAACAATGAGATGTTTAATAGCGAGTTAAATTTTTAAGGGTAGCAAGGATTGTTATATACGGCATGTACTCATGATTCATGTCAGGAATTATATATTTTTTTAAAAAACGAACCCACCTTCAAAACACGTAACCTCTCTAATGATTGTTTCGAAACTCTTTAAACAATGAGAAGTTTAATGGCGAGTTAAATTTTTAAGAGTAGCAAAGATTGTTATATACGGCATGTACTCATGATTCATGTCAGGAATTGTATATTTTTTTTAAAAAACGAACCCACCTTCAAAACACGTAACCTCTTTAATGATTGTTTCGAAACTCTTTAAACAATGAGAAGTTTAATGGTGAGTTAATTTTTTTAGAGTAGCAAGGAGTGTTATATACATGTACTCATTATTCATGTCAGGAAGTGTATTTTCAATAAACGAACCCACCTAAGAAAACATGTAACCGTTCTTTAAGATAACTTCTGTATTTAAATCTTTCTAAATTTTTGAAGACAATGTACAAGTTTGAAATTGTTGCGTGCTGTCAAAACTTGGTAAATAGTCAAAATTGATGGCATCTCTGAACATTTCTATAGGACTGATATTATTTAATGATACGAGTAGGTTTGGACATTCAAAATAATAATCAGCTATCAAAGATCAGCAGGAGAATTTATGCATAAGTGGGCATCTAAATTTTACCCCAGATGGTGCTGTTTTTAATAGAGACACCGCTATGTAACGTGAATCTATACTACTATATTAAAATAATAGAATCGATTTTTTGAGCTTTAATACCGAGAAATCAGATGAGTTCTGTCTTTTGTTTTATATATTTTAAACATCATTGGTACTTCAAGATTACCAATTTTTTCTTTCTCTTTATTACGCTTTAATAATGTCAATTCAAAGTAGCCAAACATTTAAACTCCTTAAAAATCAGCATAAAAAATCTATAAAATCTCAACACAGGATCTCCAATATTGAAGCATATTTACAATGTGACACGATACCAAAAGGTTTCAAAATCAATTCTGAACCAAATGTTGGACCGGTTTCCAAAAATTTCATGACACGTTGGGAAAGCATTCTCAAGAGATGCTCAAAAGAACTTATGTCACTCTGCCTTTCTTGGGACCATCACAAGTTACAACAATACGAGAACAACATCACAGCTCTGAATTTATCTCTTACCAAAACTAACTCTCACGCGGACTTGAGGGAAGCCAACAATATCATTCGTACTTACAATGAGGCCCTCACCAAAAACTTACTAAAAACACAGGAAAAGAAATTCGTCCGTGATAATATCAGTTTAAAATTTAACAGCAGGACAAACAACATTACTAACGTGTCTCACAAGAAAACCAAAGCACCCCGTTGTAGACGCTTTGTACGGAAAACAGTTCCAACAACAGACGGGGATAATTCTAACGCTAAGGTTTGTCCTGTACTTAACGTTTCTAGTGTATCTCTTACCGAATCCGAAACATCACTGCTTTCCAAAGGCCTCAACTTTTGCCCTACACCCCGGGAAGTAAACGAAAGAGCTGTAAGAGAGGACACTAGGGCTTTTTTCCGTAGACTTAGACTGAAAGAACATTTCTCTAGAAAAGACTCCAGTTCTGTTGTAGGTGACAAGTCCCATACTTCTTTACGAGACCTTGAAAACCATAAACTATATAGACCTAAGAGCAACTGGGAACCAGCCCCTGGTAAATTCGGAGCCTTAGAATCATATATAGAAGCTGTCGAGTCAGACATCGAGAAACTCCTTTCCAAACAACACAGACACCCGGATAATCTAATTAAAGAAGAAAGATCAGCATTACAGAACCGGGAAGACATCGTCATTAAAAAAACAGATACAGGGTCAACAATTGTTGTGATGGACCAAGACAAATATCTTGCAGAAGCATACAGACAATTGTCAGATAAACGTTTTTACCAAAAGCTTGACACTGATCCTACAGATGACTTCTCAAATACTATTACCAAAACATTAGATACTATGTTTGAAAATAATGAAATTGGTTACAATATTTATTCTACCCTTCTTCCTATCAACTGTAAGCCCGGCCAATTTTATGTTCTTCCAAAAATTCACAAACCTGGAATGCCAGGACGTCCCATAGTAAGTGCCATTGGACATCCCACTGAAAAAATTTCAGAATTCATCGACCTTCATCTCCGTCCACATGTTGAAAATTTACCGTCATATCTTAAAGATACAACGGATTATTTTAACAAAACGCCATCTTCAAATCTTCCAGATAATACTATTCTCGTGACGATGGATGTCACATCCCTTTACACCAACATTCCGCATGACGAAGGTATTGCAGCCTGTAAAGAGGTATGGGACGCTAGAGAGGTTCAGATCCCTTCAACTGAATCTCTCACCAAGCTCCTAGAGCATGTTCTAAAATTCAATAATTTTATGTTCAATGGAGAACACTACCTTCAAGTCAGTGGCACTGCTATGGGCACCAAAATGGCACCATCTTATGCCAATATATTCATGGGTAATCTAGAGCGTAACCTACTAACACAGTCACCCTTCAAACCTCTTAGTTGGTTGCGCTTCATAGACGACATCGAAATGAAGTGGGTTGACAACAGAAACAACCTCGATGATTTTATTACCTTTGTCAATTCTTTCCATCATTCTATCAAATTTACGACTGAAATTTCCTCATTCAACAACACGTTTCTTGACACTACTTCAACTTTAGTCGATGGTAAACTCGATTTCAATCTTCATACTAAACCTACAGATTCCCACCTCTATTTAATGACGTCTAGCTGCCACCCACCTCATCGTTTAGAGGCATACCAAAAGGCCTAGCCACCAGAGTCAGACGTATTTGTTCAACTCAAGAACTATACTCTGAGCAAAGTCAACTCCTAAAATCCCACTTATGTGCCAGGGGCTACAGCTCGCACTCTGTACAGAATGCAATTGATGATTTAGCTAAAGAGGATCGTTTATCCCTTCTGAAATATAAACCCAAAAACGAAGACAACAAGGTCCCATTTGTCACTACTTACCACCCTGTCCTTAGGGGCCTAAATGCAGTCCTAAAGAAGAACCTACCAATCCTTTACAGCAATGATAAAATGGTTGAGGTTTTCGAAAAAACCCCGATGGCAGCTTTCAAGCGCCCTAGAAACCGTAAGAACATGGTGGTAAGAACCAAACTAAAGAACCCTCTGCCTAATGGTGGCTTTAGAACTTGTTCTGACACCAGATGTCTGTTGTGCAAACACAGCTCTGATGCAGACGACTTCTCTAGCCCCATTACTGGCCGTACTTACAAAATTTTCGCAAATACTTCTTGTCGTACGGACAATTGTGTACATCTCATCAATTGTAAATTTTGTCAGAAACAATACGTAGGGGAAACAGGAGACCTCCGCAGGCGCATCAATAATCATCGTTCCACCATCAAAACTAAGAAAATTAAAGAACCCGTCGGGGAACATTTTAATTTAGATGATCACAAATGGGAGGACATGATGGTTTTGGTCATTGATCACAACCCTAACTGGACAGATGCGGAGAGAGAAAATAAAGAAAAATTTTGGATGCATAGACTGAAGTCATTCCGCCCTGACGGCATTAACAAATTAAGTGACTTCACCAAAATGAACATCAACTAAGTACTGATTTGTTTTCGTAGCAATATCACCATCTTCATCTTTTTCGGTCCATGTACAAACTATTAATCATGTTATTTATTCAAATTATTAGCTATTTCCTTAATCGGTTTTGTTCTTTTGCTTTATTTCACTTCCATTAGTTTTTACATTCATGATTATTTATGTGGTCTTTTACAGGGCCAATCTTCCCTACAAACTTTCACTACGAATTATCTTACTAGTACAACTTAATTAACAGCAACCCCCAATTAGCAAGTTAATTCGTTCGCGTTATCTCTCAGCACTTCTTCACAGACCGCCCGCTGCGTCGGACGGGATTTTTCTTTCTCGGGCTCGAATTCTTAAATATAAAGATGTAGCTGCCACGTTTTGATCCGGTGTTTAAACATTATCTAGTTTTTATAGATTATTTAGTTTAGTTTAGTGCTAGTTTTGTAGATGTTTTTCTTCTTTCTTATGTAGTTTTTATTTTTTTGTCCTGAAGAAGGGACGGGTTGTCCCGAAAATTTGACAATATTTTACTTTATTGTTCGTGTCGTTGGTTATTTTTAGTGCTTTTTTATATCTCATCTTATAACCTTGTATGTTTTGATCCGACACTTTAGATAACGAGTGTTGTTGATTTGCTAGTGCTTCTTATATATATATATATATATATATATATATATATATATATATATATATATATATATATATATATATATATATATATATATATATAATCTAACTTTTTAAAACAAATGGCAGCCAAAATTGCGGCGGCCAGTGCTGAAAGAATTTTTTTTCGCCCATAGTACTTCTGATGCAACTCTCAATTTTCACTGATTTTCCTATATATACGTGTTAACATTAATTCTCGCTTTGCGAGGCGGGCTTTGTGAGGCGGGCTTCGCTCGTCTTTCGCTGAGCTTAGTATAAATTTATTGAGTGGTTTTTTTAATGACAGAGTTGCCTTTTCATTGTAATTTAAAGTTTAAAATAAAATCGATTTAAATTTTATCTCCTCAAGTACCTCATGCAATAGAATCTGCAATGTTTATTGAACCAATAATGCACCATTTGTACAACAAAACAGAAACTTGATTCCATGTCATATTTAAGTGAATAAAAAAGGTTAAAATCATTAAAATTTATAATGTTACATCATATTGTATATGAGACCAATCAATAAAAGACTGAGTTATGTAATACACATAAACGTACCCTTCGTTCAGGGCAGCCAATCGTTGTTACCATTGTATTAAGATACTTATTGTAGATGACGTGTCCATCCATGAAAAGAAGACCAGAGAAAAGGAGGAAAAAATAATTTTACAAGATGGTAAATAGTTAAACACACATAAAATTTAATTTTTCCAATTAATTTGATTTTGTTGTTTAGTTGGGTTTTGTTAAAGAATTAAAATGGCAAATGACTTGGAAGTTAAAAGAGATAAACATTTTATGCGATAACGGATACGTAACACACCCATACAAACAAATTTTAAGCTGATAGGTTTTTTTTAGAAATAATTTTCCATAATAATATATTATAAAATCAGGTCATCTTTTTTTTTTTTAAATGTAATGAATAAAAGTATATATTGATAATTACATTTTTAATATGGAAAGGATACATCCTAAAATCTATGAATAAAATTACGTTATCAAGGTGCTGAGTACATTATTTTATTTTATTTAGAAGGCAGTATTACGTATTACGTATTACTTGCAGTTTCGGAGACGATTTATTCACTTTTTACACAAACCAGCAAAGATATCATAAATCTTAAATCAGCACATAGTAATGCATCATAATGGTAAAGTCTTAATTGTTCACAGGAAATGCCTTTAATTGATTTAAAACATGGTGAGGATAGCAGAACGTGCTATGTATTGCTGGCTTTGAAATGGATACTTACGGTATAGATATTTCAAATGCGTTCTTTATACATATTTTCGACATATTTCATGCACCTTTCTCTTATCTTGTCTTATTCTGTGTTTTAAGTGTCAGCGATTGGATTGATAGCCTCAAGTAATGAGATCTCAATTGTCAAACCTTGTGATTTAGAGAAGGCCCTCGATTTACTTGGTCTGGACGTCATCTCTCCTTGTACTAACAATGATATTAAGGAGAAATCTACAAGTCTACGCGATTGGGAAACAGGAGTGCTAGATGTGAATTTCATTCTTTTTATAATGATATCATTTTTTAAGTTGATGCCTGAAAAATTGAAACTGGCATTGTTCTCTATAGTAAGTACTTAAAACAGCAATTTCCAGTTTTTCATTTGTATAAATACAATATATTTGGTCACTGAATGTATATGTGTTCACAGCTTGCTAGTGTTGGAATCCTTTTTTCCATCATAATGATAAAATCCTACACTGATGTTCTGAAACCCGAAGCAGGAAAAACAGATATAGTACGAACCATTTCTTTTTGCTTGAAAAAAGATATATAGTCAATTTTTGATTGAAATAAAAAAATGTCTAATGTTTTTTTGTTTATGATCAACAAAAAACTCAAATATCGTTTATTTTGTTTTTAATGTTTCTGTCTAGGACTTTGATAATTTTAGGTCAACAATGATGAAATCGTAGTAGGAGACAAATTACACTTCAGACAACATAAGCGGTAGTAATCCAATCTCAAATAGATGGAACAAGTCTTTCATCGAGGTAAGACAATAAAATGTTCTAAAGCACAAATCTTGAAATTTCTGAGGGCACATAAAATTTATACGATATCAAAGCTCAAGTCAAACAAATAGAATTGGATTTGAATCCAATATCCAGATTAATAATGGTTACTAAAAATAATAGATTTTACGATAGTTATGTGGTTCCAACTTTCAGTACAACTGTTGTGGTATAAACCAGTTCAAGGAACGACCAACGACTTTGACAGGTCTCCATGGTGTACAACATCCGGTTCATGTCAGGCAACATCCTACCAGATCCCAAAGACCTGCTGCAATAGTGTCGCAGAAGACGATTATGGAAGTGCACCGACCGCCTGTCATTCCTCTGTAACTCCTGGGACCTATAAATCGGTATGTTTAAGTATTTTTATCCCGCCATTTGTTTGTTATTGATGTGAAATAATCAGTCAAAAATAATTCACACATTAATCTTTGTTATGATATGCTGCAATAAAACAACCCATGTGAATTGTAAAAGATAAAGCGTTCAGCTTTTTTAAAAACGTGT